>NC_091850.1:47932569-48235599 GCF_037783145.1 Equus przewalskii | reverse complement strand
GAACAGATTCGTGGTTGCCAGGCCTTCTGGATGGGGGATGAGTGTGGGTATGGATATAAAGGGGCAGCATGAGGGTGCCTTCTGGTGATGAATAGTCCTGTGTCTTGATTGTGGTGGTAGTTACATAAAGCTACTTATGCGATAAAATTGTATAGAACTAAACACCCCTCCCCACCCCCCCCTCCACACACAAAAATGATACATGTAGGGGCCAGCCCCATGGCCTAGTGGTTAAGTTTGGTATGCTGTGCTTCAGGGGCCTGGGTTCAGTTCCTGGGCGTGGACCTACACCATTCGTCAGAGACCATGCTGTAACAGTGACCCATATACAAAATAGAGGCAGAGTGAGAACCTCAATGTGATAAAGGCCATATATGACAAACCCACAGCCAACATCACACTCAATGGGGAAAAACCGAAAGCCATGCCTCTGAGAACAGGAACAAGACAAGGGTGCCCACTCTCACTACTCTTATTCAACATAGTAGTAGAGGTTTTGGACAGAGCAATTAGGCAAGAAAGGAAATAAAAGGAATCCAAATAGGCAATGAAGAAGTGAAACTCTTGCTGTTTGCAGATGACATGATTTTATATATTGAAAACCCTAACAAATCCATTGGAAAACTATTAGAAATAATCAACAACTACAGCAAAGTTGCAGGGTACAAAGTCAACTTACAAAAATCAGTACCATCTCTATACTCAGATAACGAACTAACAGAACAAGAACTCAAGAATACAATTCCATTTACAATCACAACAAAAAGAATAAAATATCCAGTAATAAATTTAAACAAGGAGTTGAAAGACCTATACAAAGACAACTATAAGATATTACGGAAAGAAATTGATAATGACATAAAGAAATGGAAAGATATTCCATGCACATGGATTGGAAGAATAAACATAGTTAAAATGTGCATGCTACCTAAAGTAATCTACAGATTCAACGCAATCCCAATCACAATCCCAATAATATTCTTCACAGAAATAGAACAAAGAATCTTAAAATTCATATGGGGCAACAAAAGACTCTGAATAGCCAAAGCAAGACTAAAAAGACAAGAGCAAAGCTGGAGGCATCACAATCCCTGACTTCAAAATATATTACAAAGCTATAGTAATCAAAACAGCATGGTACTGGTACAAAAACAGGCACACAGGTCAATGGAACGGAATTGAAAGCCCAGACATAAAACCACACATCTATGGACAGCTAATCTTTGACGAAGGAGCCAAGAACATACACTGGAGAAAGGAAAGTCTCTTCAATAAATGGTGCTGGAAAAACTGGACACCACATGTAAAAGAATGAAAGTAGAACATTATCTGTCCCCATACACAAAAATAGACTCAAAGTGGATCAAAGACTTGAAGGTAAGACCTGAAACCATAAAACTTCTGGAAGAGAATACAGGCAGTACACTCTTTGACATCAGACTTAAAAGGATCACTTTGAACATCATGTCTTCTCAGACACGGGAAAGATAAGAAAAAACAACAAGTGGGACTTCATTAGACTAAAGACCTTCTGGAAGGCAAAGGAAACCAAGATCAAAATGAAAAAACAACCCACTAACTGGGAAAAAATATTTGCAAATCATATATCAGATAAGGGGTTAACCTCCAAAATATATAAAGGGCTCACACAAATGAAATACAAAAAAACAAACAACTCAGTCAAAAAGTGGGCAGAAGATATGAGCAGACATTTTTCCAAAGAAGATATACAGATGGCCAACAGGCACATGAAAAGATGCTCAACATCACTAATCATCAGAGAAATGCAAATCAAAACTACAATTAGATACCATCTTATAACTGTTAGAATGGTTATAATCATGAAGACAAACAACAATGAATGTTGGAGAAGTTGTGGAGAAAAGGGAACCCTTATCCACCACTGGTGGGAATGCAAACTGGTGCAGCCACTGTGGAAAATAGTATGGAAATCTCTCAAAAAATTAAAAATAGAAATACCCTGTGACCCAGATATCTCACTGTTGGGTATTTACCCAAAGAACTTGAGATCAACAATTCAAAGAGACTTATGCACCCCTTTGTTCATTGCAGGATTATTCACGATAGCCCAGACATGGAAGCAACCAAAGTGCCCATCGACAGATGATTAGATAAAGAAGATGTGGCATATGTACACAATGGAATACTACTCAGCCATGAAAAAGATGAAATTGTCTCATTCGCAACCACATGGATGAACTTTGAGGGCATCATGCTAACGGAAATAAGCCAGACAGAGAAAGACAAACACCATATGATTTCACTCACATGTGGAATATAAACAAATTTACGGACAAAGAGAATAAATCAGTGGTTACCACTGGAGGGCAGGCACAAGGAGTGAAGGGGCATACTTACATGGGGTATGGCAAACAATAATAGTGTACAACTGAAATCTCACTATGTTATAAGCTATTATGACCACAATAAAAAAAAAATAGAGGAAGATTGGCACAGATGTTAGCTCAGGGCAATTCTTCCTCAGCAAAAAATAAATAAATAAATAAATGAGTGCATGTAAAACTGGGGAAATCTGTGGATTGTACCAATGTCAGTTTTCTAATTGTGATACTGTACTCTTTAGTTATACACGATATTGCCATTGGCGGGACTGGGAGAAGTTATAGGACACTTCTCTGTGTATTTGATTTTGCAACTCCCTATGAGTCTATAATCATTTCAAAATAAAAAGGTAAAAACAAATTGAGTAGGGTATGGATTGGTATGCTTTACTTTCTTTATCCTGAACTGGTTTTTCTATATGCAATTTGCTACTCGATTATTCCCACATACTAATAATTAAACCAGAATTGCAAAAAGATTGGGAATAGTGGAGTTAAGAGAAAGGAAGGAAGGAAGGAAGGGAGGAAGGAAGGAAGAAAAGAAAGAGGAAGGACAAAGAAAAAAAGAAACCAGTGCTCAATACTGATTGTCCTTTTTGTTCTTCATTCGTAGCAGGCAGAGCTCAGGTGACCCTGCCCTGGGCTCACTTCGGCTTTGTTCTGTGAATGAAGGCATTCTCCCTGGAACATAATATACCAATCATACTGCCTATTGCCAGTCAGATGCAAGGAACTGTGCTGCTTCTGAACGAAAACTCATGCATTACATCTAAGGTCCCTGCTCATCAGGCCCCTGGATTCACTTCCACTGCCATATGTTTTCCATGAAAATTAAAAATGCGATTTTGGCTTACAGTGGCAGAGCAAAGTATAGGTCTTAATGCATTCTATGTGAGCCCAAGAGACCTCACATGATATAACTCATTGGCTCTCTGGAAGCATATTCATTAAAGTTGGCTTTCACCTCGAAGAAATGCTCTGCTCCTCCTGCTAATTTGTGGGGGAGCTACTGCAGCGCCAAGCTCTTTCCGCAACCCCCTCCCCACCATCCCAACTCTTGGAAACTGGTCTACTTGATTACATCTGTCTGCACATTTCTTTCCATATTTGCTGTGTTGGAAAAAAAAAATCATACATTAAAAAAATCACTTTCTTTCCAACATTTAATATCTGATATTTGAAAATGAAAAGCTGGATCAGCCCCACGTCTTACCGTCACGTGCTGGCTGTGTTTGTCCTGAAGTTCTCCTTTTAAGAAAGAATAAGGATTTGAATGTGAGGTCTCACTTAACAACTGTACTGCCAGCCAAATGTACGAAATCATTTAGAAATCCATAAATTAAAATATCTACTTCTTAAGATATTTACAGCCTTTCTTCCCCCAAATCATTTTTGAGATCCTTAGCATCTACCTATCCATTCCTCATTGTAAATGCCCCTTCAAGCCCTCCCCCCTTAATTGCTGTGGTTGGAGCTTTCTGTTCTCTCTGGCCTGGTGATATAAAGACCTCTGCGCCTGGGGACAGGAGTAACTCTTCCTGTGAACAAAGATTCTCTCTTTGGCCAAACTTTGGTTAGGCTCTTCTGAGCTCTTTTTTTCTAATTATTTTATTGAGGTCATATTGGTTTAAAACATTGTGCAATTTCAGGTATACATTATTACATATCAGATTCCGTATAGATTGCATTGTATTCACCATCAATAGTCTAGTTTTATCTGCCACCACACATATGTGCCCTTTTAGCCCTTTTGCCCTCCACCCCTCCCAGCTTCTTTCCCTCTGGTAACCACTAATCTGTTCTTATCTATGTGTTTGTTTATCTTCCGCATATGGGCACCTTTCTCTGTCTAGCTTATTTTGCTTAGGATAATACCCTCAAGGTCCATTCATATTGGCGCAAATGGCTGAGCTCTTTTTCTGACTAGGCCCAATCTTGGGTTCCATGTCCTTCTTCCTATAGTCTAGTTCTAGCAGGAATCCTGCTAAGTCAATTTAACCAGAATTCCCCATGCTCGGTATCTGATCACCCTTGATATCTGATGGAGTTCCTCATCTTGCACCATCCCCCGAGGGATGTCTGATCACTCTAGCTTGTGTCCAGCAAGAATCCTGTTAGGTCAGGTTAGCCAGAATGCCCCCTTACCCCTGATGTTTCCTCTCAGTAATTTTCCATCCACTGACTCCCACCCTGCTCCTTGGCTATAAATTCCCATTTTACCTTGTTGTATTTGGAGTTGAGCCCAATCTCTCTCTCCTACTGTAAAATCCTATTGTAGTAGCCCCCACCTTGAACAAAGTCTGCCTTACCATTCTTTAACAAGTGTCATCAAATAATTTTTTAACACCATCACAGATTTCCCACTGCCTGAGAGGAACACAGACGAAGTCACATCCTACTGCCTAACCTCAGTCTCCTCATATATACTGAGATAACATTATCAGGGCCCGCTTCATGGGAGTGAGACCTATGCAGCTGCTCAAGGTCCCATGCTCAGAGGGTCCCAAGCTTAGTTTAATGCTCTACTGTTGCTATCTCGAAACCCTTCATAATTCTATCTTTGAACTTGTGTTTCGCAAGAGAAATCCAACAGGACAATGGAACATGGCATGAGTGGAGAAGATATGCACAATATGCATGTCCTCTGCTCCTTGCTGGCTCATTCACATACAGCATTTTCAATGCCCTGCTGGACCCATGATGTGTTGTTGGTGTTGAGCAAGACTCAAGGTGAGTACAGGGTAAGTGTGTTATGCTTATGACTGACTAAGCAGGAGAAGTGATGGCCCCCAAAGGCCATGCTGTCCCTTTGAACTAGAACTTGCTTTGAATGAAGAAGGCAATGATGTTCTAAGAAACATAAACAATCCAGGAATCTTATCATATCCTTTCTTACTCATGTTATTCCCCTGTTAGCCAACTCTTTATGCTGAAAATGATAACCCAGAAGGAAAGGGAAAGATATGACAACCACAGCTCTATTTCCTTTCAGTTCTTTCTTCCTCTTCAGGAAGAGAATGTTGGTAGAATATGTGCAAATTGAGAAGTGAAATAAAAGCAGTTGAGGTACATTTGTGCATCGTTTCCACTGTTCTGGTAAGAATGAAATACATACGCATGCATGGGCTATGAAATATGAATTGTATAATTTCAGTGATTCTGCATGCATGTTAAATGCTCTGATATTTGCATTTAAATCTCGCACTGCACAGCATAAAGATACAGGGCAAAATTCATGCTAATGATTTAAAACATTAACTTTTCTTTTCTTAGAATGACATTAAATAGTAAATAAAAAAACATTATGACAAGTCCAGAGAGAGAGAGAGAGAGGCGGGGGAGAGAGAGAAAGAGATCTTGGAAGAAAGGAAAAAGCTTTAGCATTGTTTTAGTACCTTTAACGACATTGCACCCCACCATTTGCTTTTTGAACAACAAACCACATATTTTAATTTTGCTCTGGGCAGATTATTAGCTGGCCCTGAAAATGAGCTCCCTTAGATTGCTATTGTGGGGATTAAATGATAATGTACATGAAAGTCCCAGGCACAGAGTTATCAACTAGTCCTCCCCTCCTTTTCCCCAATTCACTCCACCCAACTGCTTCTCTCCTGTTCTTTATGCCTGCAGTCTTTTCTTGCTGCAATCAGTTATCCCCCATGCCACTGAAATCAACATCCTAAAGCAGAAATCTGATCATGAAACCCCTAGTTCAAAAGCCTTCAGTGGTCTTCCATTGTCTGTGGGGTCAAACCCAAGCTCATTCACAGAGCATGTTTGGTCTGTGGGGACCCCAATGACCCATCTTGAGGACCTAATCTCAGTCACCCGCCTTAGAGGTCTAGGCTGATTGAGGCTCTGCATCCTTTGAGATGCCAGAGCAGCTTTCTCACTCATCGAAACATGCTATGATGATTTGTTTTTTAATATTTGTCTTTGCTGGAGTGTGAGCTCTTTGAGGATGGAGACCAAACAGCATTCATCTTTATATTTCACAGTATGAAGCTCTATGCCTGGAACTCATAAACATGTGTTCACAAATGGAGATTAGTGGTCAGTACAAGGCAGGACTTCCCCTTCATATTCTAAGTGTACCCTTTGTTTATTTTGCTGGATTTGTCTTCATCAGAAATGCACTGACAAAAAGGGACTTTAACACTCTTATTATACCTGTCATAAAGCATCACCGGAATAAGCAATCCATTGAGTGAATGTTCTGATTTGCACAACCTCAACTGGAATAAAAACACTCACTAATCAGCTGCTTAGCTATCAGTTACCCTGCATATTAAATACTTCAGGTGTACATATTATTTAACAGTGTACCATGACAAATCCTTTTATAAAAACAATGAAACCTTAGTTACATTTTTATACATCTAAATTTACATATTACCATTTTTTCCCTTAAATTCAGTATATATCTTGATTCAAGAGAGGGCCACAGTGGGCAAGATTATTCCTCTGTAGGGGAGGAAGGAAGGTGCTGTCCACATACATAAGGAAAATCCATCCTTTTCAAATAGCACTATATTTTATGCCACTATATAGTAATCTCTCTCTCTTTTTTCAGTTTTTAAATTCTGCTCATCTTATAGACTTGAGCAAACTAATTTTCCTCTCCTTAATTAAGTCCAATGCCATCTTTCTTTCACTCATGCTTCCTATTAAATGAAACATTATTTTCACTTATAAATGTTCCATGATGTGTTCCTAGTGGTTTGTAATTGGGGACAATTATATGAAGATAAATCAGAACTCAGCAGCAGTTGTCATTAGCATGTCCCTGTTCAGCTTCTGAGGCCTACATGTTGGTTTAAGGCAATAGGGCAAAGCAGGACCCCAGAGGGAGCCTTGATAGAGAAGCTCAGGAAATTCACAGGCAGCGAAAGCATCCTTCATTTTTAATTTGTTAGTCTAATCTGGCTAGAGAGGAACTGACAAAATCTTCATCACCTAATGTGCTTAATGGTCTAAATGAAATGAGCTGGTGGTGTTGGTTTAGTTCCTATTAAGACCATTTCTAAGTCACACAAGCCCCCAGTAAATTACTCTAATGAGCCCTTCTCACAGAAAATGTACCATGGAAACTAGACTTTGGCATTTGGTAGAGATTTTCCAAAAGCATCAAAAAAGTGATATTTTGAAAGGGTCTCCAGAAACTGGATGATCACATCTGTCAAAGCACAGGTCATTCTCAGTGTAGGAGAAAATGAGACCCTAAGCAGAGGAGAGATTTCTTCATTTCCTTTTGCTATTCAGAAAGAGACAACCAGGAAAGAAATTGTAATTTCTGTTTTGTTTTATTTGTAATTGGTGGCGTTGATCCAAATTTTCACTACTGAATAATAAAGTCACTTTTTTTTACTATTCAGAGTTAACATAAAAAAAGTTAATATTAAAAAAAAGATTAAAAGGACTAAAATGTTGGAATGGGGCATAAAATAGAATAAACTGACTCCTCCAGGATCAAGGAAGACTTGCCTTATTATCTAAATGGTTAATAGTTTAAAAATAAGAGACTAGGTAAGGAAAATTTGAATTTTTTTAAAAAGAGGCTTAAAGTCAAAACAAGAATAAAAATTACACTTCCTTTCCTTTGTCTTTTTTGACCTTCAAAACACAGGAAAATATCAAAAAATCAAATCCCCCTCAAAATTTAGAATTTTATATAATTAATGCACTACCCTGGGAAATGACTATTTTCCCCTATAGTGACGGGACAAGCCAGAATCGGAAGGTCAATTTAGTAAACTGATGTAAATATGTGTTCCTTTATTTGCCGTCATCTGCTTAGACCTTGCTCTCCCTCAACATAGTCATATAAGTGTGTACACACACATACACACACACAAACATACACACACACACTCCACACCACCACTACCACCACCACTACCAACATTCTTTTTGTCCTAATTTGGAAGTGGGGACAGCATTTTGTGCTCGGGAATAGAGAACAGAAATGTCAGTACGTAACCTTAGTATTAACATACGGAAAATGTAATTTTTGTATAAAATAAACTAAGCATTAAGGGTCATACTTTATATCTCCCTTTTTTTTCTTTTCTAGAGAGTCAATCAAGAACTCTAGCCCATCAAGCTGTAAATTTGTACTGTGTATCTCAAAGGGGTTGAGCAATTTAAAGTGCCTGGGTCCTTGAAAGGTATCATCACTCTTTGAAACAAAAAAAGTAAACATAAGCTACATACTGAGAATTGGTCAGTGGAAATATCTTTCTATAACACAAAACAGTATTAGGTGCTCTTCTTTACTGAGGTTATGTCATTTAGTAGAGGATGTTTATGGAATTCCTTTGCTTTTTCCTGGGCCCTCTTTTGGTGGAAGGGATTGCACTGCTTGCATGTCCCAAGAACGAGTTCTGCAAGTTGAAGTGAAAAGTGATCAAAATCTCATGACTCAGCTCAAACCACCAGAAGCCCACAGAGAGGTCAGAAAATCAACCTATAGCTTTCAGACTAATACCCTACAGCTCCAACACCGCAGCTAATCCTGGTTAACCAGCTCTAGCCAGTTAAACTAGACATACTTATGTCAGGAAGGCGTGTGAAGGATTAAAGTTAGCTGCAAATTCTTACCACTTCATCTAGTGGGAAGTGACGTCTATTTCCCTCCCTCCTCTTGAATCTGGAATGGCCACGACTTGTTCAGACCGTTAACAAGCAGCAGAAGCGATGTTTCGTAACTTTCTATTTTCTTAAGCCTGGCCCTTAAGAGGTTTACAGCCGTAGATCCCTTCGTGACACAATGCTCCTTTTTAGAAGCCAGCCTCTTTATAGGAAGTTGGACTCCTCGGTGACAACCATGCTTTGAGGAAGTCCAAGCAAGCCATGTGGAGAGCCAGGGAACACATGGAGGGGCACTGGGGTGCCAGACACATGAGGGAAGCCTTCTTGGACCCTCCAGCAGAGTGGATGACTTCAGTTAACGTCACATGTAATAGAGGAACTACGCAGATGAACCCTGCCTGGATTCCTGACCCACAGAATCCTGAGCAAGTAAAATGGTGTTTGTTGTTAAAGCCACTAAGGTTTGGGTTAGTTTGCTAAGGGTAATAGACAACAAAAACAATGTGCATAGCACAGGAAACTCCTTGGCAGCCAAAAGCAGTAAAGGAAACCGATCTAATGACTGACTTTTTTATTTTTTTTTATTAATGTTATGATAGATTACAACCTTGTGAGATTTCAGTTGTACATTTTTGTTAGTGATGTTGTGGGTACACCACTTCCCCCTCTGTGCCCTCCCCCCACCCCCCCTTTTCCCTGGTAACCACCGATCAGATCTCCTTATCAATATACTAAATTCCACCTATGAGTGGAGTCATATAGAGTTCGTCTTTCTCTGACTGGCTTATTTCGCTTAACATAATACCCTCGAGGTCCATCCACGTTGTTGTGAATGGGCCAATTTTGTCTTTTTTTATGGCTGAGTAGTATTCCATTGTGTATATATACCACATCTTCTTTATCCAATCATCAGTTTCTGGGCATGTAGGCTGGTTCCACGTCTTGGCTATTGTAAATAATGCTGCAATGAACATAGGGGTGCAACGGACTCTTGAGATTTCTGATATCAGGTTCTTAGGATAGATACCCAGTAATGGCATGGCTGGGTCATAGGGTATTTCTATTTTTAACTTTTTGAGAAATCTCCATACTGTTTTCCATAGTGGCTGTACCAGTTTGCATTCCCACCAACAGTGTATGAGGGTTCCTTTTTCTCCACAACCTCTCCAACATTTGTCACTCTTGGTTTTTGGATGTTTTTGCCAATCTAACGGGTGTAAGGTGATATCTTAGTGTAGTTTTGATTTGCATTTCCCTGGTGATTAGTGATGATGAACATCTTTTCATGTGTCTATTGGCCATATTCATATCTTCTTTTGAGAAATGTCTGTTCATGTCCTCTGCCCATTTTTTGATCGGGTTGTTTGTTTTTTTGTTGTTAAGCAGTGTGAGTTCTTTGTATATTATGGAGATTAACCCTTTGTCGGATAAGTGGCTTGTGAATATTTTTTCCCAATTAGTGAGCTGTTTTTTTGTTTCAATCCTGTTTTCCCTTGCCTTGAAGAAGCTCTTTAGTCTGATGAAGTCCCATTTGTTTATTCTTTCTATTGTTTCCCTCAACTGAGGAGTTACAGTGTCTGAAAAGATTCTTTTGAAACTGATGTCAAAGAGTGTACTGCCTATATTCTCTTCCAAAAGACTTATTGTCTCAGGCCTAATCTTTAGGTCTTTGATCCATTTTGAGTTTATTTTGGTGTGTGGTGAAAAAGAATGGTCAATTTTCAATCTTTTGCATGTGGCTGTCCAGTTTTCCCAGCACCATTTGTTGAAGAGACTTTCTTTTGTCCATTGTAGGCCCTCTGCTCCTTTGTTGAAGATTAGCTGTCCATAGATGTGTGGTTTTATCTCTGGGCTTTCAATTCTGTTCCATTGACCTGTGGACCTGTTTTTGTACCAGTACCATGCTGTTTTGATCACTGTAGCTTTGTAGTATGTTTTGAAATCGGGGATTGTGATTCTGCTGGCTTTGTTTTTCTTGCTCAGGGTTGCTTTAGCAATTCGCGGTCTTTTGTTGCCCCATATGAATTTTAGGATTGTTTGTTCAATATCTGTGAAGAAAGTTCTTGGGATTCTGATTGGGATAGCATTGAATCTGTATATTGCTTTAGGTAGTATGGACATTTTAACTACGTTTATTCTTCCAATCCATGTGCAAGGAATGTCTTTCCATCTCTTTATGTCATCGTCAATTTCTTTCAAGAAAGTCTTGTAGTTTTCATTGTATAGATCCTTCACTTCCTTGGTTAAGTTTATCCCAAGGTATTTTATTCTTTTTGTTGTGATTGTGAATGGGATTGAGTTCTTGAGTTCTTTTTTTGTTAGTTCATTGTTAGTGTATAGAAATGCTACTGATTTATGCACTTTAATTTTATACCCTGCTACTTTGCTGTAGTTGTTGATTATTTCTAATAGTTTTTCTGTGGATTCTTTGGTGTTTTCTATATATAAGATCATGTCGTCTGCAAACAACGAGAGTTTTACTTCTTCATTACCTATTTGGATTCCTTTTATTTCTTTTTCCTGCCGAATTGCTCTGGCCAGCACCTCCAGTACTATGTTGAATAGGAGTGGTGAAAGTGGGCACCCTTGTCTTGATCCTGTCCTCAGAGGGATGGCTTTCAGTTTTTGTCCATTGAGTATGATGTTGGCTGTGGGTCTATCATATATGGCCTTTATTATGTTGAGGAACTTTCCTTCTATACCCATTTTACTGAGGGTTTTTATCATAAATGGGTGTTGGATCTTGTCGAATGCTTTCTCTGCATCTATTGAGATGATCATGTGGTTTTTGTTTTTCATTTTGTTGATGTAGTGTATCACGTTGATTGACTTGCGGATGTTGAACCATCCCTGTGTCCCTGGTACAAATCCCACTTGATCATGGTGTATAATCTTTTTGATGTATTGCTGTAATCAGTTTGCCAAAATTTTGTTGAGGATTTTTGCATCTATGTTCATCAGTGATATCGGCCTGTAGTTCTCCTTCTTCGTGTTGTCCTTGTCAGGTTTGGGGATCAGGGTGATGTTGGCTTCATAGAATGTGTTAGGGAGTTCTCCATCTTTCTCAATTTTCTGGAACAGTTTGAGGAGAATAGGTATTAAGTCTTCTTTGAATGTTTGGTAGAATTCTCCAGAGAAGCCGTCTGGTCCTGGACTCTTATTTTTGGGGAGGTTTTTGATTACCGTTTCTATTTCCTTACTTGTGATTGGCCTATTCAGATTCTCCATTTCTTCCTGATTCAGTTTGGGGAGATTGTAGGAGTCTAGGAATTTGTCCATTTCTTCCAGGTTGTTCAATTTGTTGGCATATAGTTTTTCATAGTATTCTCTTATGATCTCTTGTATTTCATTGGTATCTGTTGTGATTTCTCCTCTGTCATTCCTAATTTTATTAATTTGCTATTTCTCTCTTCTTTTCGTGGTGAGTCTGGCTAGGGGTTTGTCAATTTTGTTAATTCTTTCGAAGAACCAACTCTTTGTTTCATTGATCCTTTCTATTGTCTTTTTTGTTTCAATATCGTTTATTTCTGCTCTTATTTTTATTATTTCCCTCCTTCTACTGACTCTGGGCTTTGTTTGTTCTTCTTTTTCTAGTTCTGTTAGGTGTCGTTTGAGGTTGCTTATGTGAGCTTTTCTTGTTTAGTGAGGTGAGCCTGTATTGCGATGAATTTCCCTCTTAGGACTGCTTTTGCTGCATCCCAAATGATTTGGTATGTCGTGTTCTCATTTTCATTAGTCTCCAGATAAAATTTGATTTCTTCTTTAATTTCTTCAATGATCCATTGTTTGTTGAGAAGCGTCTTGTTTAGTCTCCACATTTTTGCACCTTTCTCTGCTTTTTTCTTGTAGTTGATTTCTAGTTTAATCGCATTATGATCAGAAAAGATGCTTGATATTATTTCAACTCTCTTGTATTTATTGATGTTTGCTTTGGTTCCCAAAATATGGTCAATCCTTGAGAATGTTCCATGTGCACTTGAGAAGAATGTGTAACCTGCTGTTTTTGGATGAAGTGTTCTATATATATCTATTAAGTCCATCTGGTCTAATTTTTCATTTAATTCTATTATTTCCTTGCTGATTTTCTGTCTGGATGTTCTGTCCATTGGTGTTAATGGTGTGTTGAGGTCCCCTACTATTATTGTATTGTTGTTGATGTCTTCTTTTAGTTCTATTAAGAGTTGCTTTACAAATTTTGGTGCTCCTGTGTTGGGTGAGTATATATTTATAAGTGTTATGTCTTCTTGGTGGAGAGTCCCTTTTATCATTATATACTGTCCCTCTTTATCTTTCTTTATCTGTTTTGCTTTGAAATCTACCTTGTCTGATATTAGTATAGCGACACCTGCTTTCTTTTGTTCATTATTAGCTTGGAGTATTGTTCTCCATCCCTTCACTCTGAGTCTGTGTTTGTCTTTGGGGCTGAGGTGTGCTTCCTGGAGGCAGCATATTGTTAGATCTTGTTCTTTGATCCATCCTGCCACTCTGTGTCTTTTGATTGGGGAGTTCAATCCATTTACATTTAGAGTGATTATTGAGATGTGGGGGCCTACCACTAAGATTTTGTGTCTTGTTTTCCGGTTTTCTTCAGTTTCCTTTGTTTCTCGTCCCATGGTTTAATCTGTTCTGATGTAGAGCTGCTACTCTCTGTTGTTGTCCTTCTACTTATCTCCTCTGCTCTTGGTTTTGTAGCCCCTTTCCTTTTTTGGATTTTTCAGGAATGAGGGTTTTCCTGAGGATTTCCTGAAGAGGAGGTTTTGTGGCAATGAACTCCCTTAATTTTTGTCTATCTGCGAAAGTTTTTATTTCTCCATCGTATTTGAAGGATATTTTCGCTGGGTAGAGAATTCTTGGCTATAGATTTTTGTCCTTCAGATTTTTGAATATATCATTCCACTCTCTTCTAGCCTGTAAAGTTTCTGCTGAGAAATCTGCTGATAGCCTGATGGGGGTTCCTTTGTAGGTTAGTTTCTTTTGCCTGGCTGTTCTTAGTATTTTCTCCTTGTCGTTGACTTTTGCTAGCTTCACTACTATATGGCGTGGAGTTGGTCTTCTTGCATTGATAAAGTTTGGAGATCTATTGGCTTCTGTCACCTGAAGATCCATCTCCCTCATCAGATTTGGGAAGTTCTCAGCCATTATTTCTTTGAATAGGCTTTCTGCCCCTTTCTCCTTCTCTTCTTCCTCTGGTATACCTATAATCCTTATGTTGCATCTCCTAATTGTGTCTGATAATTCTCGGAGAGTTTCTTCATTTCTTTTTAGTCTTGATTCTCTCTCCTCCTCTGCCTGCAGCAATTCTATATTGCCATCTTCCAAATTGCTAATTCTTTCCTCCATATTATCGGCCCTACTGTTCAGAGCATCTAGATTTTTCTTAATCTCCTCTATTGTGTTCTTCATTTCCAATATTTCTGTTTGGTTCTTCTTTATCGTATCAAACTCTTTTGTGACATAGCTCCTGAACTAGTTGAGTTGTCAGTCAGAACTCTCTCTTAACTCATTGAGAATTTTAATGATGGCTGTTTTGAAGTCATCATCATTTAGGTTATATATCTCATTTTCTTTGGGATTGTTTTCTGTGTATTTGTTACTTTCTTTCTGTTCTGGAGATTTAATGTATTTTTTCATATTGCTTGATGTTGTTGATTTGTGCCTCCGCATGGAGATAGAGTTTAGTTGCTCCTTTCACTTGTTTCAGCTGCTGCGGTGGGGTAGCAGCTGTTTATACTGCACCAACCAGGAACCCTGTCCGCAGTTGCTAACTGGGCCTGGGCCCCTCCTCGTAGCCACAGTGGCCCTTTGGATTCCCTCCTCTGCCATGGGGGCCGTCACAGGGGGCTTCAGGCTGCTGGTGCCTACTGTTGCAGCCCACCTAGATGTGCTCTCTCCTTGGGGTCTGCAATGGTGTTATGGGCTTTTCCAGCGGCCAGGGGTGGGATCACTTATATTTGTCGCTCCGTTGCTGTCGGCACCCACAAAATCTCACTTGTCCTCTATGGGTTGCAGGAGAGCTATTGGCATCTTCTACAGTCTGTGGTTAGTTCACCTAGCTATGCTGCTTTTGCCCTGTGGTCTTCCAGCCTTGTGGCTGGCGGCTGGGTGCCTTCTACTGGTGCTGTGCAGAGGCTTTCCCTAAGGCTGCTGTGAGCCTGTAGGGTTTCCCCCTAGGCTACGAAGCTGGGTCTCTGGAACTCCCCCCAGCCCCAGTCCTCTCCGAGATCTCCGGCAATCCCTAGTCCCACGGGGCAGGCAACGGCAGCTGGGGGTCGCCCCGCCCTCTGGGATTCTCTCCGGGCCTCTCCCGGAGCCGTGAATGCTCGGCATGGCCCCTCTACTAATGGCAGACAGAGAGTTTTGTCTGCTGCCCGGGCGGAATTCCGGCGCTTCCCGTCCGGGTCGCAGAGCCGGCCTTTGAAAGTTCCCCCAGCCCCGGTCCTCTCCGAGATCTCCGGCAATCCCTACTCCCACAGGGCGGGCAATGGCAGCTGGGAGACCTCCGTACCCTCAGTGACTCTCTCTGGGACCCTCCGGGCGCCGCGAACACCAGGCAGGGTCTCCCCGCCAATGGCGGGGAGAGACTCTCCCCGCGGGCTCAGGTGTGCAACTCCAAAGTTTCCCTCTGCGTTTAGGAGTAATTGCGGGGGGTTTAGGAGGGTTCTGGTCACCTGTTTCCACCGTCGCTCCTCTGTTGTGTGCTTGCTCCTGCCCTGGATGTGTGTAGATCCTCTGGGGGCGTCCGTTGGAAGAAAGCCGCTTGCGGGTACTAGGCTGCTCGTCGGGGTCGGGGAGTTTTCACCTATTTCCACATCCTCCCGGAGGAAAGTCCGTCCGCCTTCTAATGTTTAGTCGCGTGGGTATCTCAGACGTCCTGAGATGCTGTCTGGATATCCTTTGTCAAGCGATAAGTGTCCAAATAATTGTAGACTCGAAGGGGGAGAGACAAAGAGGACTACTCACGGCGCCATCTTGGATCTTCCTGGAGAAAACCCGTTTTTATCTCCTGCTCCTTTCCATCCACAATGTTAGAGATCAGAGGGCTGTGGAATGTAAATCCGGGACTGTCCTGCTTCCTCCGGGCTCAGCAGAAATAGGGCAGGAAGATGCTGGCACCTACAAATCATAGCAACGGCCTGGAGAATCTATAATGACTGACTTTTAAATTTACAAGGGATAAGGTATTTCTGCATTTTATTTTGAAGAGAAAGATACTTGCAGAAATGCAGGGTTAAACATTTAACTATCTGCTTTATTGTATTCTAAGTAAATTCATATTCTACTTTATTTAATTCTTCAATGAATTAAAGTGAATACACACTAGATGTACTCCATGTGGTTTCTAGGGTTGAGATTTTTTTAAAAAAGTAAAATACTTAAGGCTTGTTACGTTAAAGAAAAATATAGTTTGAAATGGAAATAATATATAGAACCATACATTAATAGTGGGTAACATAGAAAGTGCTACAAGTTAGCATAAACTGGGTATGTGATGGCATGGACTGGGAAAAAAAGACTCAAAAGAAGTGAACTTCACCAGGGAAGATATTGGGGCAAGAAATGTGGTTTGAACCAGTTCTTGAAAGAAATGATGGGATAAAACTGGAGAGCAGAAGGAGGGGAATTCCACCGGAGTATTGACAGGGCAGATTTCTAATACGAGCTAAAGATGAAAGAAAAATAAAAATCAATAACCTATTCAAGTTAGTTTAACATTTCTAGACAACATCCTCGCTAAGGCCTGCAGAATGTAATTCAGCCTGAGAAACATTTCTTGCAATGCTCTTGTGGTGGTGAAAGGGAAGTATGAGGATAGAAGTGACAATTTCACCTGAACAGTGATATTTGGGATCCATCAGAAGGAGACAGTCTGAGAGGATGTCAAATAAAATGATGAACAAAAAGCAAAATAAAACACAAAACAATCTCAACCACAAAGAAAGGAGAAACTACTGCAGGGGCATCTTGTTCTGCACTTATTACTATAATTCTATGTGTGTGTATTTTGCAATGGCAAATATGTTAATATCTTAGGTGTTGATGAAAGAAGGGGGTTGAAATGAGTTATGTCATGAAATTTTATAATGAAAAACACTGCTGTAAAACAAAGTGTGTGTGTATTTGCCCCATATTAAGTTTTTTTAATAGGAGTTTTATTTCAAGACTGCTGGACTAGTAGTAAATACCCATGCTAAAATTATCTACCATAGAATTAGAAATGTTCAGTATCATTGGTCATCAGAGAAATGGAAATTAAAACCAAAATGAGATACTGCTTCATACCCACTTGATTCGCTATCTTTTAAAATACTGACACTACCAAACATTGGCAAGGCTGTGAAGCAACTGAAAGTTTGGTATGTCGTGGTGGGAGTGTAAAATTGTACAACCACTGTGGAGAAAGGTCAGCTAGTTTCTGATAAAACTAAATACACACCTACACAATGATCCAGGGATTTCAATCCTAGATACTTTCCCGAGAAATATAAAACATATATATATATATATAAAAGACTTGTACGAGAATGTTTCTGGCAGCTTTATAATAACCCCAAACTGGAAAGAGCGCGTATGTTCGACAATAGGAGGATGGATAAATAATCTGTGGTATATTCATACAAGGAATGCTGCTACGCACTGAGAGGGAAAGAACTATTAACACACGCAAGAGCACAGAGGAATCCCAAAGCTTCATGCTCAGTGAAAGACGACACACAAACAACACATACTCTTGGTTCCATTTAACATGGAATTCTTGAACAGGCAAAACTAACCTATGGTAGAAAAAGGAAAACAGAGCAGTGGCTGTCCTTGAGGAGTAGGATGGAGATTTACTAGGAAGGGGCATGAATCAACTTCCTTGGGTGATGGGCAACGTCTGTATCTTGACAGGTTTGGGTTACACATTTACGTTCATTCGTTAAACCTTGTTGAATGGGACACTGAAGATTTGTGCATTTCCTTGTATGTAAATTGTACTTCAAAGGAAAAAAATAAGGATTGGAAATAAATATTAAACTCTAGTTATTGATATACATGCTGAAGTATTTCGGGGGAAGTATACTGATGTCCGTGATTTCTTTGAAATGCATCAACAAGTAACATTTGTTATCTAACAAATAGCCTTTGTTAATTAACAGATAGCATTTGGATGGAGAGATGGATAGAGGAATACATATGTGATCAATCAAGCACAGTAAACTGTTAGTGGTAGGATGCAGGTGGTGGGTATACAGATGCTCACTATACAATTCTTTCAACTTTTCTGTATGTTTCAATGTTTTTCATAATTAAACACTGGAAAAGAACTACCTACAGTATGAGCAACTGGGAAAAGAACGAATCCCTTATTCCTGGCTCAAACATGTTGTGTGGTACATCGGAAAGGAAAAAACAAATTGCCCAAATGAGGAGATTACATAATCCAAACTAACTGGATAGCTATGTAGAAAATACAGCATGCACCCAGGTAACATACACAAGCAAGAACTGACAGAGTGCTGGAGGTCGTTTTTCTCCAATACTAATGCAAAATAGAATTTTGTATTTCACTATAGAAACATCTGAGATATTCAGTGTTATGAGGAATGTCTGTTTTGGTTGCTATTCTATTTAGGGATAGGCAAGCATCTTCCGTAAAGGGCCAGATGTCTCAGGCTTTGTGGGCCATATGATCTCTATTGTAGGTACTCAACTCTGGGGTTGTAATGCAGAAGCTGCCATAGACAAAACTTAATGAGTGGGCGTGGTTGTGTTCCCATAAAATTTTATTTACAAAAACAGGCTGCTTGTCACGCAGGCAAGAGTAGACTAACTCTCTTTACAAAGCTCCTAGCAGGTGCTGCTGAGGTGGGAGAACCAGCCACTACCAAGACATAGTTCCTGCCCTTCAGGAGCTTTCACTGCTGGTGAACTTGTGCGAACAGGAACAATGGGCAACAGGCGAATGGGAGTAAAATTCACCCATTATAATGACCTTTCTATAAGCAGAGCTATCTGTGTTGAATTTTATACCTGGAGACAGAGGAAGCTCACCATCCCTGGATGTAATCAAGGAGAAGCGAATCATCTCCAGTCAGATGTGTTTATTAGAGCAATGCCTCAATTAGAAGGACTAAATCCAGAATTTGATGCATAAAGTCACAACTTACAAATTCACTTTGTTAGTGGAAGAGAGAAAATATCAGATTATACTTAGTAACAGGGCCTTGTTAGTCACTGTGCACAATATTTTAAAATATTTTTACCTGTACTTACTTTATCTAGAATTCAGCAGACTGCAATGGTCAGTCCCTTTCCAAAGATGTTCATTAAATTTTCCTGAGGTTTGATTAATTTATAAAAAGAATGAAACATTTGTAAACCATCCATCTCTTTATCTCAAATTAGGAGTAAAAAATAAGCTATTTTATTTAGAAAATGGAATTTAACAAACTTTCAGCCATTATTTTTTGCTAACACTTTCAAAATAACACAAGTGAGGCTGATTGCGTTTAAGTTCTTTTAGTTTCCTGATATTGGGTCCTTTATGAATTGAAAGATAAAAGTAATGGAAATTAAATAACTATAGCACCCCAACTGACATCGTATTTTATTTATTAGTTCATTAGTCATGCCTTAAAATGTTAACTTAAAAGTGGAAATGATGGATATCTAAAAATGATGGCTAGCCTGCTACACTAAACCTATGCATGTTTGAAGCCATGCATTTTCCTAATACTTTGAAATAAACTCACCACTTTGTGAGAAAAGTTCTGAAGTACCAAGTGGAAATATCACAGCACTCTAAAAACCCAGTAATGCACTTGTCAATATATGCAAGGGCAAAACTTACTGACTTATTATTATGTATTTTAGCTCTTTTAAGACTGAGCCTTTATATTTGTTTTATTGAAGTCTGAGTTTCTGGAGCCCTGTGTATTCAAGACAGAATTCTCAACTTCTTGTGTAAGAATCAAGTTGGATTTAAGAGATTCGTGACTGTCCCCTGAGAGCGTATTTTCCAAAGAGGGAAAAAATAAGAGTTCAGATCATCTACAATCATCTTAACTTGTTTAATCTGTGCCCACCACTGTGCCAGGCACTGGAAGGAAAAGATAACAAACAACACTTCTATCCTTGAGGTACATGGGATTCAGTGGTGAGGACAGGCTTGCAGGGGGCACCAGGTCTAAGCTACGGCAGCATCAGAAGCACAGTGTTGGGAAGGATTGCATGTGAAGGAGGAAATGGCAGAAATGCCAAAGGAGAGATAGTGTGGGAGCTGGACTATACAGGTTGAGGGGGATTATTGATAAACAAATAGTGGGTGTGTGATAACAGTTGGGTTGGGTGCATTTTGGGGTAAAGAAATGAGTGCAAACCTAAGGGTAAGTTTGGAGCACAGACAATATCCTGGTATGCCTGAATCAAAGGAGGTGCCTTCAAGAAGGAAGAGAAGGGGTGTAGTAGGACATGGTCCCAGATGATAAATTGGAGCCAGTTTGTGAGAGATCCCAAATGCCGATATTTGGCATATATTCTGGAAGGATCTAAGTGCCATTGGAGGTTTCTGAGAATGGCCTGATTAAAGAAGACGGTGTGAAGAATTTTCCACAAGGACCTTCACATAAGCATCACCCACTTAGGGGTAGCTGGGCCTCGTCCAAGGATCTGGATCTCAAGTCAGCACCTGTGTGGCTCCCTGTAGGTTCAGTACAGGCTGTTATGCAGTATCTCAACTCAGCAGTCTCAGGGTGTGTGTGCAGTGTGTATGACAACGTGGAGGAAGACCTCATAGTCCTACCACAACTGAGCTGATGAGAGTTTTGGTTGGGGAGGAACATTAAGAGGATCTCAAAGGCACACAAAAATAGCCAGCTGCTTACTGTCGAAGTGGACCTACAAAACTGGGAGAACGGGATCTTTGTCTTCAAAGGCTTTCAGTATGGTAAAGGCCATCTCACAGAGAATATACAATGGCAAAAGCACAGTCAATTATGTTTTTCTCATTTCATTCATTCATTGATTCAATCAAAAAATATGTATGAGTGTCCACAATGTTCCAGGTACTCTTTAGGAGGCTGAGGATTCAATGATGAACAAGGAGGTGCTACTGTGAATACAGAATCAACACGGATGGATAGAGTGAGCTGTCTGGGAAAGCTTCCAGGAGGAGTTAGGGAGTTTCCAAGTTCTAATATATGAACTACACATGGTGCTGAGAAAACCATATGGTCCCATATTAAAAATGTGTATCTAATTTCACAATCACACTTATAAAGGGTCTTGAGTTACAAGATTTAAAGAATGGAAGAAGCAGCAAATTACTGAGAATGAACACAATAGTTAATCTTAGTGATCTATGGTATATAAGAGGAGAATATTCGGATGGTCTCATAAACAAGATAAATGGTTTCTTTGCATTATCACTGATGTCCTTATTACATAGCCCAGTTGAGATCAGATGATTTAATCAGTGTCTATAAAAACATGAGTTAGTTCTTTCCAGAAGAGATACTTCAATTTTAACCTTATAAGAGATACAGTACATAGTCCTGCTTTAGGGACTTGTTTCTTTTTTGGAAAGTCTAATCTACATGTAAACTTCTCTTTATTTTTTATTCCTTTCCCCGGAGCAAGTGAACATAGCTGCTAAAAAGTGATGACATCTAAAAGTTACACAGGTTCACTGACTTAAAATAGATTTGAATGAAGTATCTAGTGTTGACCTTGAGATGTAAATCACACCACCATGATGCTGTGTACTTACAATTAGCAGCAGACATGCCTGTTTCCACATATGGAATTTACCTGGCAGAGAGGACAGCCACCTCAATAATGATGTCTCAATTCCTGCGCTAGCCAAGCCTGGGGCTCAAAGCATGGGTTTCTCAGGTCTCTGTGACCAGCCCCACATTTTCTCACTGTCGAACTTGAAGGCCAAGCCATATGATGCTTTTCCCAGTCAACTTTCCGTATGCTTGAATTGGCATCAAATCATTCCTTAGGGACAGGCTTAGACTGAACAGAGGATTTCTTAGGGATGGTGGGAGAGGGGAAAGGCTCCCCATAGACTGTAACGGTTGCAAAGAGTGGGTCTCTGTCCATGAATTAACCAGAAGCTCTGCTAGCCAAAAAGGGGAAGTCAAACACTCTTTCCCTCGTATTCCCTTAATTTCTTATAAATGGGCTCCACGGAAGAAGATAAGGTAAATAAATGTGAATAGTCCCCCATGAATAGTTTGATTTATGGTCCAAACTGGGACATTTTTTAAGAGAGAAAGATGTGAGAGGGGGTTTATCAATAGATATGGCAGGACAACTGGCATAAACCAGATTATTCTGGACAAATGAGGATTAGGGTTTCCTCCTCACAATTAACCAGAAATTCAAGTATTTCATTGTTAATATTCAAGTAAAAATATTATTTAGACAATTATTTGCTCAATCTAACATATTTCCCTTCATCTCTACAAATCCTTTCATTAATTTTAATGTATACTAAATAGCAACGTTGCAACTATTCTAGTTGATGGAGATAATTAGTTCACTGCATCAAAATTCTCTGTGATCAGTGCTTCATCTTATCTTATCTCAAACTTAAAAAGAAATTATGTGGGTTTTTACTTTCCTCAAGCTCAATTTCTACTTTCCTAGCCAACTGACAGCATAGGGCTTTAACTGTGATATGTTATGATGTATGTGGTTTTTAAAAATTATTTAATAAGACAGGCAACTTAAGAATATTGGAGTTCCTATGAAAATCTCTGAGAAAATAAAACATATTTCCACATTCTTATGTACTATTATTGGATGAGGACATGTTGACTGCAGAGAATCCCCAAATGAGAAATACTGGGAAATAATCTAGCCCTAAATTCAGAAATTGAGAAGACTAAAGTGTATTTTGATCTGCAACTATTATTTGAAATGCTCACAATATCAGCATTATAAAATATATGTACCAATATTCAATGCTAGAATGATGTTAGAGGGTCAATATGTATATTTTTACAAATTTATGATAAAGTAAGTATATCTTTGGAAAATATAAACACAATCAGATATATTCCCTCCCCAAATTAAAATTTAACTTCCAAACAGCATGAATAGAGTTATTCTTGAAGTTGTGTTATTCATAAACTTGTCAAACCATATTTTAGCTTTTATATGCGGAACACATCTGTATACAAATATAATGTGAATATAATCGTGTAGAGGGAGGATATATATTTGTCAATGTCTGATTGTCTTTCATCAAAAGATATAAACCATAAGACAATATCCATAGTTGCCAGAAAGACAGAACTTTGGATTTAGAAGAATATATTTTTGTTCATTTAATGAGCTGAAAACATAATGTATAACGATTACATTGTTTTTTTTAAAAAGAACGATAGTTCTGCTGTGAGGCAAATTTAAAAAAATACTACATCGAGACCACGTTTGGTGATTAATGTGTTTGTGACTGAAATGTGTGTCACAGCATTAATAACAAACTAGCGATATTTTAGAATTTTTCTTACAACTATGTATAATCTTGCAACATATAATTTCACTTGCATAGTGCAGAGTTGATATAAAGGTAAAAACTGTGTATCAATCCATTTTATTATTGAGCTCATTATATTCACAATTAAAAAAAGGAAAAATGTTCAAATCTCTAATGAGGGACGGGAGCCGTCTCTAACTGAGCTGGGGGATGCTACTGGCCAATATCTCAGCTCCATCACCATGTCTAGGGGGAAGTCCATCAGTCAAACTGTCTTCTCCCTTAATCATCAGTTAATGTGACTATTAACAAGATATTTTTTCCAATATGAACTTCCATTAGCATAATGCCCCAATTACCTTACGCTTACTTTCATCTTTAAATATCTGACACAAAAATTACAGTAGCAAATAGGCCCGTGTGGCTTTCTAATCTAGTTCAATCTAGGGATAACATTCTTTTATGTGCCTTTTAATCCAGTTTCTTTTGGTTACTTAAGATTTTTTAAAAAATAAAAGTACTCCATATTTATGGTAAAAAATTAGAAGTTCAGTGAAGTTAAAAAAATTAAAATCACTTTTAATTCCCTTAGAGATAATCACTGTGAACATTTCATTGCATTTTCTTCCAGCATTATCCATTAACATATATTTATTTTTTATTTTATTATTTTACAAAGTAAAAGTCACACTATTTTTTCACTTGCCACTGTTTTGTTAGCATTTCTCCCAGCCTTTATTCTTTGAAGTACATTATGGATGTACTATAATCTTTTAAAGTTACCTTATTTTTGATCATATTATTTCCAATTTATTTTGATTGTACGTTTATTGTAATAAGCGTTATACATATCACTATACATGTATAGATGTACAGACTGTTGTAGTAAATATCTTAACGTTGGTTGTTTTCTTCAAACAGATTTTTAGAGGTGAATTGTGGGGACAAACAATGAAACTATTTTAGTGTTCTTGATTAATTCTAAAAATTCTTTTCCAAAAAATACTGTTTATAGTTAGTTTGACAGAGGTTCAAGTGTAAGTCACAAAGGTTTTTTAAAAGACATCTGAATTTAATACTAAGATTTAATTACACAGTCAAATATAAACTGGAAATTCTCAATAAATAAGCTTCCTAATTGCATAGAAGATATGAATATATGAGCAATAAGTCACACACAGATTAAGTCCAAACATATTAGAATGCTGAAAAAACACTCTGCTCTTTATAAAGCACACAATAAATCTACTTTTTGTTATTCCTATTTTCCTCAAGAGAACTATAAAAGCAATTCTCCCAAATATCAAAACTCCACACGTTTATATATAATTGGCGTAATTTCTTTTGTTATGACCAAATTCAACTTAATTTAGCAAAAGAAAGCAACTGGGTTTTTCATTGGGTTATTGTTTCCTTCTTTATAATAATGATTACAGGTGAACATTTGACATAGTGCCATTAATTGTTCAATCTCATGTTTTTGTAATTATAATATTTCAAATTTGAATCTAGATTTTATAAGTGTATAAAAACACCATCAATCTCATCTTCTATTTAATAGCCCATTTTTAAAATTTTAAAGAAGAGATATCCATGCAATACTCTGCTATAGTTTCCAAAAAATAACCACGAAAAAGGTGCTTTATCTCTACCAACGGATACATTCTACATAGGCATGAGTACTTCTGTTTAATAGAATGTAGAAAAAGAACATTTGCATTTTATTAAAATAGTTTGTGTATTGATATTTTTTCTCTAATTTTTGTATGAAAAGTATGTAGATATAGATACAGATATATATTAGATAGATTGATAAATTAGAACCCCTTGTACATACACAAAAGAGTACTCTAACTAGTTTGTTGAAGATTTGTCTTAGTGGATCAGATTACGAAAACACAACTAACATTGACACTGAACAAATGAGCACAGAAAAGCAACTGTGTTAACACTGATTGGAAATGTTTGACACAATAACTAAAAAATTATTCATTCACCCATGGTAGGAAAAAAGAAGGGTTAATTTGGAGAAACGGCAAGATTTCCTTATTGTGACTACTGTATAATTTTGGGAAATGTGTTTTCCTTCGCTGAAGGTTTTTTCAATGTTCCAGGGTGAACATAGGATAAATTCAGATGTGTTGTGTTCTGGCTTTGAACTGAAATCATTCTTGAAGTTTAAGGAAAGAAGTTTAAGGACTTGAATCAGTGCGACAGCGAGGGAGAAATAAATTCCATCTTATGGAATTGCCATCTTGATTTATACCATGAAGCACATATTCAAAGAACATTTTGGTTTATATTGGCATTTTACCACAACAAGAACACCTGAAGAAAAGCCACTGCTGTGACTCAATGAAAACACACCGGTACCATGGCACGGGCATACAATGCAGGCCACTTTTGTTTTATAACAACAAATCCAGACTTTGACTTTAGTCTCCAAAAATATATGCATATATGCATGCACATGTGTGTCTTTACGTAAGCATGTGCAGATATATACAGAGAAATTTAAATTCTCTAGTGAAACATTCTCTTCCAAATTTTTATCCTTATTTTCCTATTTCGACGTTCTATTTTCTTACTTGTCTTCACATTCCCTTAAGTTATACACTGTTAACTCTAAGAAAAACTAAACCAAACATGACATTTACCAGCACTCTACGCAATGAGAAAACTGTACTATACAGGACACATTTTTGGGAAGTCACATAAAAGCAGGTTCAAATTCAATCTGTTATTTCTCAACAGGATAAACTTGAATTTTTACTCAAGAAAGACTTGAGTAATACAAGTCTTTTTTCAAAGACTTGTTCAAAACAAAGAATTTTAAACATTCTGTGAGTTTCAGGTTTCTTATGCAGGATAGCTTCATAGTATCAACCTGACTGGGTGGGCACAACAAAAAGTATGCATTGGGTAAACATTAGTTTCCTTCTGCTGAATCCATTTATTCCTCACTGACACCAACTGCTTATTGGCTGCTTATCTATAGCACAACTTCATTTACACATATAGATAAAATGATTAATTATTCTTCGTCAGTAGTTCCAAATATCACCTTTGTTTAACTCAGTTTGAAACAGTAACTAGAAAAAGAGAACTGGGCTACCCTGACATTGACTTAATGCCAGAATTCAGGAGAATTAAGACATTTAGAAGTAAGTAACAGACAACTCAACAACTGATCTAATGCACTGTGCAAGTGATATGGGTCCTAAATAAATTACTGGGCTACTAGAAAACTGAGATTGACATGGAGAATACACAAAATATTTCCCTTCTTCAGAACTATACACACTGAAAAGTGTTCACTCATCAAAAATATGATTTTTTTTCCACAATTACCTTAAATGACCCAAGTCAAAAACAGGAGAAAATTGTGTATCCTCATATAGACAAACAAATTCTCTTTGGTCATTGAAATGCTCAACAAGTGTTAAATTCACCAGTGGCTGTGCTAAGAGCAGTGGGAAAATAAGCAAGTGTGAGATGGAGGCTAGTCATGGATTTGAAACAGAGTAAATATAAGCAATTGATCAGTTCTGGGAACCTAGTGACTTGTAGGTTCCTTGCTTTTATCCTCTCCTGATTGGGGGTGGCCACTGGGACCTGTGGAGAGCAAAGTGTGGGTAAAGCCTTGAGCTACACTGAGGTCCTGTGGACAGTGCTGGTCCTCAGGGGCATGGACCGGATGGACTGGGGTATGTGAATATGGAAAGAATTGCAAAGCATAGATCTGCTGAAAGCAGAGAAGGTCCATTCAACTCCAAGTGAGAGCAAGGGATCTGCTTGCCCCAAAAAGCCAAAAGGGAACTGACTAGGTTTCCTAGGGCTGATGTAACAACATATCACAAACTGGGTGCCTGATCACAATAGAGATTTATTTTCTCAGAGTTCTGGATGCTAGTCTTAAATCAAGGTATCAGAAGGACCATGTTCTCTCTGAACACTCTAGAAGGGGATCCTTTCTCTTCTCCTGTAGTTTCTGGTAGTTGCTGGCAATCCTTGGCATTCTTCGGCTTATGGAAGTATCCTTCCAATCTTTGCCTCCCATCATCACACAGCATTCTCCTGTGTGTGTGTGTCTGTGCCTAAATTTTCCTCTTCTTATAAATACACCAGTCATATTGGAGTCTGGTCCACTCTCATCCAGGATGACCTCATTCTGACTGGATTACATATGCAAAGACCCTATTTCCAAATAAGGCCACACAGTTTCTGCGGGCTAGGACTCCAACATATCTTTTTGGGGGACACAACTGAATCCACAACAGGAACTAAATGGAAGGCTGAGTCTTCTCTTCCTTTACGACTGTGAGAGTATTGGGGGTCCCAACTGCAAAGAGACTTCTCCTAGGTGTCTCAGAGGAGACCGCAGCCTGGCTTTGCCACATAGGCTCTGCTGGCTTTTCTTCACCCATTCCTAGGATCCCCACGCTGATGACATCTAAACAGTAAGACCAAACCCCAGGGAACCAAGAGAAAAAACAATATTAACAAAGGCCTACTTAGAAGCCTTGCTGTCAGGGGCAGGGAATTTTGGCAAAAGAATCGAAACATGTGTGAGGTGGAAGTTCTAGGAGACAGAGTTGAAACCAGAAAGTGAGTATTCTACAATACATGTCTATTTTTTTGTTTTAGGCAGAAGATCCTAGAATAACAAGAAAACCAATTTTCTAAAACAAAATGTCAAGTTGAAATACAGTCACTGTCAACAATGAAATGAAAATGTAAGAGAGTTTAAATGGAAGTTCGGGTACAGATGTCAAACAGCACGGATCAGACACCAAAGTGAGGTGCACACTGAGATGCAGATTTTCAATGAACCCAGTTCCATGACTTGCGTCTTCATTAGTGATGCTAAGTATGCCAGTCCTCCTCCCAGGCACGTGGGAGGTTGGGATTTCCTATCCCCACAGAGCTAAGAGCAGTCATGTGACATCCTGTGGCCAATATGACATGGGCCAGGGTGTTTGCCACAGGAAGAAGCTTTAAGAGCCAGTAAACGCTTTGCCATGCTCACAGTCCTGGCAGATGCTTATGCACGCCTTCAAGCCTGCAGAGATTATGTGAGGGGAAGCAAGGGGTTCATGCTCTAACTCTGAACTGAAAAAGCTAAAAAGGGCCAGAAATAGGCAGTGTGGCTGCTGACTCACAGTCTGAAGCAGCGGTGCCTGTATAGGGGTCAAGCTGCACTTCAGAGCTGGTTGGGAAAGGATGTGGATTCTTTGGACCTGATGTGGGTTACACGAGAGTGAGTCAGGGATGAGAGGCATCTAGACAGGTGGACTTCCACAGAGAAAGGCAAAAGGTTGCAGGAGAACATCTCACCTACAGCAAGGGGGCTGCAGGTGAGAGTTCTTCAGAGATGGTGTTGCTGCTGCGGGGGTGCCGATGTTGGGAGCCAACTTACACCAGTGCCAGCTGTGCAAGAACTTTCCTGAACCTCTCAACTCTCTGAGGTCCTTTCCTCCCTATTTCCCCGACCTTAATCATACACATACACACTCACTCTCACACACACAGACATCCCTAGGGGGGGTCCATAATCCCATTCCCAGGTAGCTGGAGGGATGCCTTTCCTATAGGGCATGTTATCTATAACTTTGAATGAAACTGAGAGCTTTGACTATTATAAGGGAGTAGGTACTGTAAGCACCAGATTGAGACTATGTTTTAAAAACTGAAGTAACTTAAAAAATTTTTTTTTTACCCAAATATTCAAAATGTGTAGTTGACAACCAATATGGCCCGGGCACCAATCACTGAGAATGGGCACCGGCAATGTTGGAGCAGAGCCCTGGGGGCCATCTGTTGTGCCTCTTAGCTACTGAGACATGCAGAGTTGGGGGGTGGGGGCAGGGATTACAGGGAAGTGAGGGTGGCCTGTCGTCACTGGCTGGCGGTGGATGGGTCAAGTATACTCAAGGCAGATGGCTGCTGTCAACCCATACAGACGTGTATTGATATTTTAACAACCTACTTGGCTGACAAGGCTGCCTGAAAAGCATGGGCCAAAGAAAGAGTTCTCCCACCGAATACATTTTAAAGTGCGAACCAAATAAAATTGCTTTGTGATTTTGCATCCATGAATCTTGATTGTTTGATCTCTTAGTTATTTATATTAGCTAAGTCAGCTGTTTAGAGAGGGTCTAATATACACAGCTATACCATATTCAATTTTCCAGAGGATGACGCTGTAGAAATAGGGAGGTGAAACTGGCCCCCATATCAAGCACTGGGCAAGTGTTCTGGGAAGAGAAGGAGAGAGAGGGAGAATCTTCTGAATGGTGGTACAGAAGGTGACGGATTAGTCCCCATGTGGAATCACAAAATTGTAATTTTATCCTAGCTGTGCACATTTAGGGACCACCCACGCTGTTCAGTTGTCACTGCTGATGGTATTGTTCATATCAAAGGATTTATATGCAACTAACAAAAATGAGTAACTCTAACAGCATTCGACATGCGCTCTAGAATATCATCAATCTGAAAACCGAATTCATGGATTTATGAAGTGCTAAGTTTATTAAATAATTGCTTTAAATTATTCAAAAATTCAATTAAAATTACTTTTTAAAAAATCAGTAGACAGAAGGTGGGCTACATTCGTCCCCAAGTATGAGCCAAGAAAAAAACAAACAAAACAGACAATATTACCATGATATTTTAGTCCCTTCAGAGAGGTTAGATTTCATTGCTTTATTAGTATTTTATTAGTGTGCTTTGTTTTTGTTTTCTAAGTAAAAGAATTAGGTTGTGGTACAAGTACTACTGTAAGAATAAAAGTAAAAGGATCTAATTTAAATTTTTACCGTTTTTATTTCACATACTAAAGCATCTTTCAGAGGTAGAAAATGCTTGTCCACTCATTCTTATCTTGCCTGAAACATACCTTTTAATCCTAGAATTTGGGCTCTGATGCTGATAAAGCCCAAAGGACAAGGAAGAAAAACATGATTGTCTAGGTATCTAAACTTTTAACTTAAAGTTAATTCTAATCAAAACACAAACAATTCATTTTTCTGGCTTATTGTGAGGTCAAATAAATAATTTCGATGCTACTATAAAAATACTATTTATTTAAGGTTATTTACAGATATGATTATTTATAAGATAAACTTATGCTTTGTCTCACTAGCATTTCATTATCCCTGTATTTGAAAGCAAATTAATTGATCAACTGTTTCAAATGAATAGTGAATTCATGGAAGAATTCTGCATCTTTAGGCTTTGTCAATAAGCACATATGTCTACAGTATCCCAGCCAAAAACCACATTGTTATTGGCCATTGTGATGCCAACAAGATTTGGATGAGCTCTGCATCAAGAAGCTAGTCTATCCCATCTAACATGGACAAATAGCAGGTGGCCTTATAGATGCCAGGAGCCATCTGGCGACTGTGTGGTGGAGATGGGGGTGGCACATTTATGGGATAAAGACAATATGGAGCACAGAAAAGCAGACTCTGAAAACAGTTGGTCCCTAATGACTCTGCTGAGTAACAACCAGCCCTGATCGTCACTTCAAGAGAAGTGAGATACTAAATTAATTTGTCGTGTTGGTTTTTCTGTTACTTGCAGCTGAAAGCATCCTAACTGATATGGTATTATTAGTCTTTTTTAGATGTCCCTTAGTTCTATATGAAATTACATTATTTATTGCTCAGTTACCTATTATCTGTCTCCTTCACTAGAATATACTCTCCTCGAGAGTGAAGATAGATTCTATCCTGTTCCCTGATGTTTGCCCTTTATCTACCCAGTGTCTGACACACAGACACTCAATAAATGTTGACTGAACATTAGATGGCTTTCATTGGATCCACTGAATATAATGTCATTCCAAGGAATTCCCCCTCTTTACAGTTGCCAGAAAGTATGGTCTGCTACAGTTTTATTCTGAGAGGTTTGGAAAGAGCCCTTCCTTTTATAGAATTAGTATAAGCTGAGTGCTAGAAAAGCCCTTCTCAGACTGAGCAAAGGGCTGGTTTGTCTACACTGAACTGTATATCTCGTCACGTCCACATCCCTTGTCTTCTGCAGATCTTGGCTTCAACAGCTCTCTCAACCTACGTAGCATTTTTATAAAATAAGTTGTTTCTTACATTTCTGTGACATGAATTGTAAATTTTACTAGAAAGATTCTTTCCTTGGGCTTTTATACATGTTCAATATGGACCAGTCAAAGGTGCTATTGGCAAATGCTATCATAAAATCCATAGAAGACATTATTCCACATGTCACCCAAAAATTTCTGGACTAGAATGTTGGGCTGTATGTCATGCTCTGCAATGCAACAGTCATGCCTCCCATGATGGAGTCGATGGGTAAAACTTAAAGCTCTTAGAAATGACTAACACTATTGGAGAGAGTTGTATTGTCAATGATCACATCCATTCATCCAATATGTTAGTACGGGGAAGCGAAGCCAGCAGATCCCAGGTTTGCTCCACTAATGCCCACTGCACAGCAGGCTTCTTCACAGGGCCTTGTTGTAATAAAGCGTCAAGACAAAACATGAGTTTCTGGAAAGAGACTGAATTCAAACTCAAAAATGTCTTCCAAAGCATCCATTTTATGAATAGGTTTTTAATGTTTTTAGACAAAAAAAGATATGCTTAATCATTTATCAATATTAAGGAGTGAATTTTGTTTGGATTGTCTCCTTTTCTCAGATTATCAAACCCATATATGCTTTTGCTGAAATTTTAGAAACAACAAATCTGTATTTAAGATAAAAACCATATTCCACAACCAAGAGATATAAATATAAAATTATATTAATATACAACTTAACTAGAGATATCTTTTTTATTTTTTTTTGAGGAAGATGAGCCCTGAACTAACTTTTGCCACAAATCCTCCTCTTTTTGCTGAGGAAGACTTGCCCTGAGCTAACATCCGTGCCCATCTTCCTCTACTTTATATGTGGGTCTCCTGCTACAGCATGCCTTGACAAGTGGTGTGTAGGTTCTCACCCAGGACCCAAACTGGCAAACCCCGGGCTGCAGAATCGGAATGTGGGAACTTAACTGCTGTGCCACCAGGCTGGCCCCTAGATATCTTGTTTTTCATGTGTGTGTTATGGCATATGTATTGTCCTTTAACATTATTGTCAATATTTTTCCTATATCATCACATTAAAAATCAATGGCTGCATAATGCTCTAATCAATAGATGCACTGTAATTTTTTAACTATTTACCTTTTATTGGAGGGATTTTTTTTTTTGTATTTTTTTTTGTTGTTGTTGTTGAGGAAGATTAGCCCTGAGGTAACTGCTGCCAATCCCTCTCTTTTTGCTGAGGAAGACTGGCCCTGAGCTAACATCCATGCCCACCTTCCTCTACTTTATACGTGGGACGCCTGCCACAGCATGGCTTTTGCCAAGAGGTGCCATGTCCGCACCCAGGATCTGAACCAGAGAACCCCGGGCCGCCAAGAAGCAGAACGTGCAAACTTAACCGCTGCACCACTGGGCCGGCCCCATTGTATTTTTTTAATTACATTTAATGCTTAAGATTTTGTGCATAGTATTTTTTTTTTTAATTTCCTTAGGATTGATTTCTGCAAACTGAATGAAATGGTCAGTGGTTGTAACCATTTTTAAGGGTGCCATACATATCGCCACTTTTTAAAAGAAAATTTGAGACAATTTTCTCTCCTTGCCTGTACTTTATGAGTGTTGTGGGAGTCATAGTGCACAACCTAGCAGTGAGTATTAAAAAATATGTGCTTCTCCATTTGGTAGGTAAAAGTGGTGTATCTTCTTGTCTTAGGCTGTTTGGGCTGCTAAAACAGAATAGCATAGACTAGGTGGCTTATAAACAACAGAAATTTATTTCTTACGGTTCTGGAGGCTGGAAATCCAAGAAAAGGCTGCCAGCATGGTCTGGTTCTGGTAAGAACCATCTTCCTGGTTGCTGAGTACCATTTTCTTATATCCTCACATGGCAGAGAGAGGGCTGGAGAGCTCTCTGGGGTCCCATTTACAAGGCACTAATCCCATTCATGAGAGCTCCACCCTAATGACCTAACCACCTCCCAAAGGCTCCACCTTCCAATACCATCACTGGAGGTCAGAATTTCAATCTATGAACTTTGGCGGACACAAATATTTAGTCCATAACACTTATTTTAATATTAGTTTCTTTATTTTTAATGTTTGACTCCACCTTTATATGTTTTGTAAATATTTAGTCTTTTCTTGGTAATTATGCTCATGTCCTATGCACACTTTCCACTAGGATTTTGTATTTTTCTGTTTTTATTTGTAAGTACTCTTTATTTATTAATCATACGAACAATCTATTGTCCTCATTTCAAAGGCCTGGCTTCTCTTTTAACATACGATCCTCATTGCTACAAGTTGTCACATAGGGTAGAATAAGAAAGCAATATAGGAATAGTCTTTAATACAAAGGAGTCCTTTAAGGTTGCAAAATTTCTGTGGTTTATAGAAACTTTAAAAAAAAAAAGGACAAAAATATTAACTTTAGACCAGAGTTTCCCATATAATACAGGTTAGGCTTATACATATGATACACATCCATTTCTGAATTAGAAATAGACTTTAAGTGTAATAATCCCAGTTGTGAAGTATATAAGCTTTTAATCTGATCAAAAAAAAAAAAGAAAGAAAGACTTTGTAGCTCATCTAATACAAAAGCCGCATTTAATATAAGAGTTGAAGGCTGGAGGCTTTAAATGCCCCCAACATCACCCTACTTTTTTTACATAGCTAGAACCAGGGGCTTTACAAACATTCTCAGGACAGCATCATTCTTCTCCCCCCAACTGTGTGTGCCAAATACACATGCAAGCCTTGGACTCTGAAAATTTTCCATCACCATTATCTTACAAATGGTAACATTTCAATAGCATCAGACTAAAATACTAAATTCTAATGGTACATTATTTATTAGGAAAGGCATTTTCAACATTATTTTATTCATATAATTCATACACTAAAGATCTAATGTTTGCCTAAATCCCATAATATGCCTATTTTAAATTCAAAACAGAAAACTGATTAAGACTCATTCAGGTTGAACAATACACGTGAATAGCACATTCTTTCATTAAAAAAAAAATTTATGGCATATCCTTCTACTAAGCATTATCCTTTAGTTGTTAATACCCAAATAAACACACTGGCTACCATAGCCTTCCAAAGATTGCTTTCCTCTGTGGTTTGCCCCAATAGTGACTTTCCATGGTGATGACAAGAATAATCCCAGCATAACTGTAAAATCTGAGGCTAAGCATGCTTCAGGAAGAAATGTTAAAATAATGGATTAGCTTATTTTCATGATGCTACATGTTTTCGTGGATAAGAACTATTACATCCCTCTGGGCTAAGTACCCAATGCTGGCATTGAATGGATGAAAAGCAAGACTGTAGGACACTAGTAAAAGGAGCAAGTGAATTCAATATTTGCTTTTTCTTATCCTAGTCTTTCAACTACTATGGCTGATTCAGTTTTAATGCAAATCTGTGAATTAATAAAGAGAATATTGGTAAATAGAAACGCATTTCATGTTCTAAAAAGGGAAACTGAGTTGCTACGGAAAAAACTACCCCAAAATAAGGATAAAATTTTATGATTTTTTTATTTAAAAAAATACCAGAAGCAAAAACTAATAGGGTTTAAACCTTTTAAAAATGCCAGGAAGTCTCAAGTTTTTCAGAAATGCAAATATTTTAGGTCACATAATTTTCACAATTTTACTACAGACCAAAAAAATACATGTGACTGGAAACATATGTTTAGGGAGAAGGTGGGAAATTGTTGTAGAGTTGCTCCTTCTCACAGGAAATTTACTTTCTACAGCTCAACTCTGCTAAAACTTAAAGGGTTTTGTTTTGGGTTTTAGTAGCGAATACCATTAGATAATGATCTCTAATATACATATTTTTCTTAAAAAAAGCAAAATACAGATACATGCTAAGTAACATGAGATTATTCAGGGTTCTATTCATTCTATCTGTTGATTCTCTGTGGCTTGTTACAACAACAAGCATTTTGTCCAGGATCAGTAATTTACATAATATCGGCTGGTTTCAGGGGGAAAAAAAGCTCAGACACGAAACCTAAACTTCTTTTGAAATAGTTCATATAAATGAAAATTTGAAGGATTTTGTAGCTTGAAGCACAGAATATGTGCATATATTTGTTTGAAGTGCATATGTTTGAAATCAATCATAATACATGTATGTTACACTGATAACCTTAGGTTGAAGAAAGAAATTCTTGGAGAAAAATCTATCATCCTACTCACCAACAGCTACCAGTGATGGGTCCCTGCGTGTTTCAGGTGCTTTACATAAGCAACTGACACTGTCAACTACCCTGGAAGGCAAGTGGCCTCATCTCCATTTTACATGCTGGGGAACTGAAGAGATTTGCCAAAGGCCACAGAGCTAGAAAGTGGCAAATGAATCTGCAATTTAAACCCTCACCTCAGTGACCTCAAATCTTGTGCACTCTCTATCTATACCTCTCTCCCAAAACATCGCGTCTTATTTATATCAGACTCAACTACTCTACTGGTAAATCTTCAATACCACCACAAGTTAACGTGCCAATGTCGGGCATAGCTAACATCAGAGGCTGATTTCTAACACTAAATACTATGTCTTCAAGAGAACATCAGCAGCCACAGCACCATACCTGCCCCAATGTTTTGCAAAGCATTTTAGCTCTCTTTGGAGAAAGGATCTAATCACAGTTTCACTCCCATTGTCCTGCAATGCTCTCATCACTGGAAAATTTGCCATTGTTTATTGTAAATCACATGGAGTCTGAACCAAAAAGACTAGATTCAGGGCGTCAAGGAGCCCAAGAATTATTTATAACAAATAGGAAGCGTTTTCCATCTCTATAGGGCTCTATTCTGGTTCTAGCATATTGACAGAATATATAACCTAGCATTATCAGGTATGATACACTCCCTCAAAAAAAGAAAATCTCATTAAAAACAAATTGGACATGCATTTGTGTAACTCAGGCATTTTGCTTTACATCAGGTATAGATATAACATGATTCTCTTTTTTTTTTTCCCCACACGTATTTGCACTCTTCCTTTTGAAGATCATTTGTTTCTGCTAGGTTTAAATTCTTCTGCTTGAAAGCCATTTAACATGATAGAATGCAACTTTTTTCAATAAATAGAAATAGGACTATTTTATGGAGAATTGAGACCCATTCTTCCATGGAAAACTATTATAAATAAAAATTTACCTTATCAACATTAAGACTTGACAGGCTTTAACATGTTTAAAAGGAGCTGCAGGCAGAATCACATGTTTAGTACTAGATTACTTACATTGTTCCTCTCCATATGGCTTTTCCTACATTCTTAGATGACATTAGGATTCTACTTATAAAAATATAATAAATAAAGTATGATTAGCATATTTATTTTGTTTTTATATGTTCTAAATCAATTTCATTTGTATTCAAATCAAATGCGTTCTTTATTAGAGGAATCTTCTGATATTTCCATGTTATGCATTCTTAAAATATAATGTAATAGAATATCTCTAACAGAAAGTGTTGTTTTTTTTTTGAGAAGAGTAATCTTTTGGATTCTTTCTTACAAAAAAGCTGAACAAAAGAATGGAAAGGCTCTTTATGAATCAATAAGAAAAGATCTCCAAGACATATTAAGTTAAAAAAAACAAGGTACAGAAGAATGTGCATAATAAGCTATGTTCTGTGCTACAAAGCGGGAAACAATCTCTATTTGTGTTGACTTGTGTGTATATATATATATATAGAAGACACTTCAAAAGAAACTAAAAACAATATTTCCCTAGAGATGGAATCAAAGACTGGAAGGATATTCATTAAAATGTTAGAGCTTTTTATAAATGGTAGGAATACAGGTGATTAAAGAAATGATATGAATTAAAAAAAAATTTTTCTGAGTATTAGGAAACTAAATGTTGGCAAGTAATTTAACTCCCATTTTGCATCAGGACAGTGAAGTTGGAAGTACTGAACTTGTTCTCGGTCTAAGCTGACAGGGTAGGTATGAACTTCTGTTTTTTGTCTGTTTTTTTTGTTTTGGTAGGCTTAGGGAGAAGGAATGGCACCGGGCTCTGTAAACCATTCAAACATTGGTAGTGAAAAAGGCCAAGTGTAGGACTGAAAAATGGAACCAAAGTGGATTTAAAAGCTGCTTTATTCAGATGCAGAATAGAAGGAAGAGAAGATCCGTGTTACTTCCCCTGTTGGTTTCCCAGATGAAACAGGATGCAAAGAACCCTGTTTAGCCAGGTATAGTGATGATAGTACTGTTTTCTAGACGCCTTCAAATTTTTCTCTAGTTCACTTTATCGCAGGGTACATATGTTATGACCACGAGCCTCCCATTGTTAGTGAAAATAATTTATCCAAACCATGTATATTTGTGTGAAGTACAATGCTGCACACAGAGGTGGCAGGCTCCTACACTCTCATGATGACAATGATCTTGATTCAGATTTCAGAGTATCCACCAGGAATTTCAAATTAAAAGGTAAGAGGTGACCTTTAAAGTCTCTTTTCAGACACAGCTTAGAAAGTTCTGTGGGAATCACTCCCTCCTCCTCGCTCCTTTCTGCCTCTCAGTTTTTGATGTGTTGGTTTAAAATCAATCATTTTGTCATTCAAGAAGTGATCACACATGTCTAACAGGAGAGAAAATAAGGGCATGAGAAAAGATGACTTTTAACTTTAAATAATGGTAACTAATGCTTATCAAGGAAGGTTTGTTCTGCTCAGAATTAAAGTGATCATATATAACTGGAGTTTTAGCATTTTGCTTTCCATCCAAACCAAGGCTGCTTGCTCAGGCGCCTTTGAGAAACAACAGAAGATTACTTATGCTATTAGATTCTATCAACATAAATCTTCCCCATTGGCAATGGAAATTTATTTATTTATTTTTAGGAAAATAAAATTTTTCATATGCCAGGAGAATGAATGCTATTAAATTAATATAATTAAAGGCGGTAGAACTTTTATCCACTACTATGAATTAGTCTTTGCACAGTATAGCATCTACAAGACTGCAAATTGTATTTCAGTCTTTACCCGCTTGGGCAAATGCACAGTTATTACCATCACTCATTTAGAATCCAGTTCAATCATCTGGGCAATAGATTTTAATGGGTTCTGATACTTCTTGATGGGCCTCAAGGGAAGAAGGATTGTGTTTGGTTTTCCTTCCTGCATCAAGGAAACAGTGTTGGTGTTACCCACGTGTAAAAGTCTGCTTGCACTGCATGCTTAGTCTGCAAAATAGGGTGTGGTAAGCAGGTAACACAGACTCATTTTAGGGAAATCCTCCACCTTTACCTCATAGTCTATTTATAGCAACGGGAAGTTATGGAGATTTATAGTCTCACAGCAGTTTCTCGATACAGGTGCTGTGACCCAGCAGAGAGCTGTATTGCACGTGAGTAGAAAAAACTCATCTCATGCACTTAGTTGCATATTTCACCATTTCAACCCCAATATCTGGGAGGTAGCCTCAAATATGCTGTTAATTAAAAATTTTATCATATATGTCTTTTCCAAAAGTTTACCCAGACTAAAGGTCTAGGAACTATTTTGTACAAATAATCTCAACACTTAAAATATTCTAGAAGCAGAACTGCTATATATATAGCTCCACAATGGAGAAAGAATATTAATTCACCACATTATATTTGCATGACAATTGAAATGTCATCACATTAATTCACATGACACCTTCTGTAGTATTATCCACATTTTTAAGATCAAAAGAGGTGACATCATTTGCTCGAGTTCATGGAACTAGTTAGTGGTGGTGCTAGGACTCTTGGTTCCACACTTGGCATGCTTTCCAATTTATCTTCTTAAGAAATCAGACTACTCATTGCTTCTTCATTGGTAAAGAAGAAGTAACGTATCTTTAGCTCCTAAGAGTGAAACTTGATTATTCCCCCAAAGCAGGGATTTTTGGCCACCTCTCTATTCATGCACAGGATACTCTTTCATAACATCCTTCAGGACAGACTCTTACCATGGTTCTGGGTGACTCTAAGACCCCAAAACCTGAACCTTCAGATTGTTGCCTGTCTCCACTGCTGGGATATCTGCTTCCATCCCATTTCAGCCGCCTCCTGGGTCTACTGTTCTCTCTCTGATTGTAACCCTTTCTATTCCTTACTCCCTTAGAAATCTAACAATCTTGCTAACTGATGACAGGTAAAACAGCACAGTGCTACTTGCATGGGCTCTGGAATCAGACTCTGAATTTCAACTCAGTTCCAGTTCTGTAACTTACTAGCTGGGCAAGTTTTCATGTCATGATGAGTATGGACTTAAAAGAGCTGTTAAGATTGCACGAGTTAATACACGTAAAGAGCCAAACGGTCTGGCATTTAGTTACTGATTAATAAGTAGTATCTTATTAAGTCCTTCAACCTTTCATCCCTTCATTCTTTCCAATCTTCACTAATGTGTATACTTAGGAAAATCCCTGACAATTTGCTTACTTCAAAGCTCAAAAATGTAACTGTGGATTTGTGAGAGAATGACAGAGCGTCTCCATGGAAACCCATCGGGTAACTTCTATGAGAGCTGTTCCACAACCCCATGTGGATGCAAGAATGGAAGCATAGACGGTGCAGTGTGTATACATGCAGGGATGGGAGAGAAGTCCCAACTAGCTGTTGGATTCTGAGTGCCATGAGAAAACTGGGAACACAGTGAGCCCAGAAAATACAAGCAGGGATGAAGTTGTCCTAAAGTGCATTTCCACTGAAGCTGGGGCACCTCCAGGCCGATCTGTGAATGTGAAATTCCCTTAACGAAAACTTCAGTATCTGAACAGACATAGGTGAAAAGCCTGAGAAGGGAACCAGAGAGAGAACAAATTCTGCCTCTCTAGTTCTTTATTTCTCTGCCTGGGACTAGCGGAGCAGCATTTTTGCAGGACATGCACAGTTGCTCCCTGACATGGCCATGTGCATCGGTGAAACACCACAGCTTCCGTTTTCCTCTCAGAGACTCATAGGGCACATTACCACATCGACATTTCTTAGAATTCCTGCTACAAATGGGTGGGTTTAACTGTGTTTAATGCCCCTTCCCCTGTTCCTAACTTTTATTGACCTTATTTTCATCTTATCTTCATCTAAATCCAGGAGATCAGATGGGAGATTTTCACCGTGGAGACGATAAAGGACGTGATATAAGACCGTGGTAAAAAAATTACCAGAATGCACAAGTCTAGGAGCTTCAATTGTGAGGGATCATCTGGATTCAGTGATCCGCGTGTATAATGGAACAACTCTGGGTTCTTTGATTCCTAAAACTAGCGCTTCATCCAAATGATTAGGGGATGAAACTCCGTAACTGCACCATCTCACTTTTTCATCCACAAAGGTAGAGATTATAGTGCTGGTCTAACACAAAGATTTGCTATAAGGCAGAAATAAATAAGGTGAAAATTCAATGAGACAATACATGGACAGTGCTTACAGAGGGCTTAACACAGATTACGTGGCTCTTACAAGCTTTGTTGTTATTGTTATTTTAGTATCCAGTTTACAGAATTAAAAAGTTTAAACTATTTAGTACCACAATTCTGTTGGTGATAAAAAGAACTCTGTCTTCAAAATATGACGAGCAGAGTCCTAGATTTTAAATCTTATCTCTGTGAATAACATGCCAGTCTTAAATTTGCTACTTTATGTAGAAAAATAAGTAGTAGCCGTAAGCACGAAAACCCCACCATAATAAGTCCTCCTAGGCAGCAGTCACAGAAAGGTGTTGCTTTGCCTTACGAATGACGATATTTTGAAAGATACAGATATTCATCTTTTTTGCACTTTCTAAAAACCAAGAAGAGAAACAACAATTAGGATGATAGACTTCAAGATGCCCAACTTCCACGTGCCTCATCAGCGTACACTGCTAAATACCTTCGCTCTCAGAATGGAAAACGTTTCCGGATAGTTCTTTTATTTCTCTGCCAGACCAGGAAAGCACCTTTCTCCACATATCGTGAATCCCAAAACTTGCAGAAAGATATTAAAAGATATTTCATTTAAAACTTTAAAATGAATGCTAATAAAACCTTTCCAATATAATTTCTAACCCATACGGAAGGAGTGTATTTAGTTGATATTGTATTTCTGTTTAATATTTTATGATTTTACATATACATTTAGGCCAACATCATGTTGCAAGTACCCACGGATGAATTCAGTCTACATTTTTTTTCCTCACATCTCATAAACTTTGTGGTCTGTGTACTGATAAAGGGCTCAATGGTTAATACCTTAAGCAATCTGATAAAATTATATTCTTATATTGCAAAGTTCATGCTTAGAATTTTGATAAAGCTGAACCTTTCTCAAACAATAATATTTACCCATCATTTTGACAAGATCACCTAACAGGAAGGGACAGAACTCTTGGGCCCTTTCAACAACAGATTTAATGGTCTTGCTCCAGTATATTCTGCCCCCGACAGTCCATTCTACAAATACAGTCAGAGGGAGCCTCCAACAGCTGAGACCATGCTTTCCTCACCCACAGCCTGCTAATGGCTGCCCATCTCCCTCAGAACAATAACCTAAGAAGGAACAGAAGATAGATGATCTAAAGAAGAAATTTGGCGGAAGACATGCAAAGAATAAAGCTTGGAATTCATGTCTAATATTTGTCATCTGTTTCCTTAATTGTCCAGCCAATTTCTGAATTGGATTTACATACGAATAACCTAAATGTTGAGAAACAAGATTTCATTCATATTTTAATATTGAGAAACGTGTTTGTGTATGAGAACACAAAATATGCACTTTCTACTGTTTTCTACTCATCTGTCTCCATTAATTGATGAATGTTCTAGCCTCAAAGGTGGCCCCTCTGCATCTCCTCACCTGTCCCTGGATCTGGCCACCACTCAGGCATTCCAGGCAGGATTGTCTCCTGCGGGTTCCTGAGGGCCTTTGCACCTGCTACTCCTGGTACTTCTCCCTCAGCCCTGCCTCCCGCCTTCTCGTCTCCCTGCAAAGCTCTGCTCAAACATCAATTCACCACACCTGACTATTCCATATGGAAATCAGCACCCCTCCCTCCACCCCTTTCCCCCTCTGCTTCATTGTTCTTTATGGTTCTTCATTTTCTTTCTCCTCTCACCAGGTGCGAACTTCATGGAGGCAGGGACTTTGGTTGTTTTGCTTACTGCTGAATCTCAAGCTCCTAGCAGTTTGTGGAACAAAAGTGTCACTAAATAAATATGTGTTGAGGGGCCGGTCCCATGGAAGAGTGGTTAAAGTTCTGCATGCTCTGCTTCAGAGGCCTGGGTTCACGGGTTCAGATCCCAGGGGCGGACCTACGCCAATCATCAGCCATGGTGTGGAGGCATCCCACATACAAACTGGAGGAAGCCTGGCACTGATGTTAACTCAGGGCTAATCTTCCTCAAGCAAAAAAAACAAAAGAGGAGAATTGGCAACTGGTGTTAGCTCAGGGCGAATCTTCCTCAAAGAAAGAAATGTGTCGAGTGGATATATATGAATAAATAAGTGAAGCATTTTCAAATGTCCTCTGCATGTGCCCTTGGATGTGCATACTGGGCACAGAAGGCATAGCAGTCCCAGTCTCAGGCCAAACCCAGCCCTTTTACGAGGACCTGAGACTAAATGTAAAAATGAACCTGAGTGAGAAACAGGCCCTAGGTGGGAATAGTTCCACTAACATTTAGAGTCAGAGACTGCTCATGAACTTCTCAGCTATGAGTACCAGGCACGTCTCTAGCTTCCAGCTTCAAGAATCCTGTGAGTGACTTTTCCCTGGGGCACACTAAGCCCAGAGACAACGGGTCCACGTCACTGTGGAACCGGTTACCCTGCCCTTTGAAGATGGTTGACCTAACTCGTCTTGAGCATGTTCTAGCTCCAACGAACAAGTATTATAAAATCATCGAATTTCAAAGCTGGAATGAATTTTTGCACAGTTGAGCCAACACTTACCGTAAATAAAAGAAACTCTGAAGTAACAGTTTTAAAAAATTCAAACGTTGGCACTCAAATTTGGGGGAAATTATTTTCCAACAAATAATTTTAGATTAGAAAGAAATGAGGACTGAGTCATTTCTTCTGAGAGATGCTGTGGGTAGCAGCTATGTAAATTCTGGGTAAAGCTTAAAAATTTACACAAGAATAAAGTGATATTAATATTGCTGTTTCATTATTATTTGATACCTTGATTATATTGAGTCCTGTGGTCTGAACTGAATTAACAAAAGGTAACAGGAAAATGAGGGTAGGAGGTGACTGATACCCCAGGTGAGTGGCCAGGCTATGGTAGTTTCTTGGTTTGTTCGGACAGCTACAACAAAAATAACCACAGACGGTGTGGCTTAGAAACAACCGAAATTGGTTTCTCACAATTCTACAGACTGGAAGTCTGAGAGCACATTGCCTGCATGGTCAGATGAGGAACCTTTCCTGGGTTGCAGACTTCTCATTGCATCCTCACATGGTGGAGGGTGTCAGGGAGCTTTCTGGGTCTTTTTACAAGAACCCTAATCCTGGGGCCGGCCCCATGGCCGCGTGGTTAAGTTTGCACGCTCTGCTGCAGTGGCCCAGGGTTCCACCAGTTTGGATCCTGGGCGCGGACATGGCACCGCTCATCAAGCCATGCTGAGGCAGCGTCCCACATGCCACAACTAGAAGGACCCACAACTAAAAATATGCAACTGTGTACCAGAGGGCTTTGGGAAGAAAAATGAAAAATAAAATAAAATAAAATCTTAAAAAAAAAAAAAAGAGCCTTAACCCTATTCCTGAGGGCTCCACCTTCATGATCTAACCATCTCCCAAAGGCCCCACCTCCTAATACTGTTATCAGGGGTTCGGAACTCAAGATACGAATTTGGAGGGGGCACAAACATTCAGACTACGCAGGCAGTTTCAAGACGTCCACAGAGAGTCACCGAGATTTGGTCTTGCTGAGGAGTAAACGCCCCTCTCCTCCTGGTAATATCCAGACTTTTAAAATTGTGCTCACTTATACCAAATAGAGGGCATAATTCCTGGTGAAGAGCAAAGAGCTGAGGACTTAGAGAGCTCACAGCTCCAATTTTTTTTCTTAATTTTTAAAATTAGTTTTAAAAAAAATTTTTATTGAAGCAAAATTGATTTATAACATTGTATAAATTTCAGATAAACATCATTATGTTTTGTCTTCTGTATAGACTACATAGTGTTGCCCCACAAAAGTCTAATTGGCATCCATCACTGTGCACAGTTCTCTAATTTTAAAGTCTAGGATATTTATACTTCCCTTTCAATGACTACCCAGGCAGAGGACTAAGATGACCTGCCTCCTCCACTTCAGGCCTGGCCTGAAGTCTCCTGGCATTCCCTCTGGATTTGATCTACTGCAAAGCACTGACATCTGCCAGACATATCCTCTCAACCTGAGTCCTGGCCTTGGTCTCTCCTGGCTTCCCTGGTCTTAACTGCCCACTTCCTGGTGTGGCAGTGGACAACGGTCACCATTCGTGGCCTCAGGCTTCAGTCTTAGGATTTTACAGGTGCATTTATGGAAGAAATATTCCACTTAATTTTTTCCTTCAGAATCATAAACTAGATATTGAAATAGGCTATGATGAGAAAAAATGTCAACACAAAAACTGAGGCAAAAAAGTTATACTAAAAAGTAAAGTTAGAAATAGAAATGGGAAATAAATTCCATTACTGGAATCTTGGAAAGCAACTGACTTTTACATTATGTAGTGTTTTGTTTAAATAATTACAGATGTCAACAAAGAAATGAGCTGCTACAGTTCCAATCTATGTGTTTCTAAACTTTGGTCCACAGCAAATAAATGACCACAGTGTAAAGAAACAAGCAAAAGGACAGCAAAATTAACCATCCAGAAACTGCCTCTGTCCCATGTGGACTCTGCATGGCTGCCCTCCTTCTCTGTATTTGCATACTCCTCAGTTTTGACACAAAGTATGGACTATCCATCAATCTTAGTCCTACATTGAAAACTCATTAAAAATCTGTTTGCTATTCCTTTCAAAGATTAATCGCACAAGTCCGACATAATATCTTTGCCAATTTAAATCCTCCCGCTTTAACATTTCATTTCAAGTGTACTATAATTATATTATATTGCTTCTGGCCAAGTTAGAAAATGCATTCAAATAATAATCCTATTTTTGGTATATGATGCACTATTAGGGCTATTCCTCATGTTAATTATGCACAAACTTGAAAATCTACTTAGAAGTGTCTACAGAAGTTGTTGTTATTTGGGCTGTTGAGTCGATTCCAACTCCTAGTGACTGTGTGCACACAGCTGAGCAAAGCCCTGTCTGGTCTTTTTGCACCATCCTCTCACCTTCCGGTGCTCCATCAGACAATGCTCTGCTGCTCTTCATAGGGTTTTCATGGAAGCAGATGGCCAGGTCCTTTATCCTAGTGTAAATCTGGAAGCTCAGCTGAAACCTGTGACCAACGGGGTGACTCTGCTGGGATTTGAAACACCAGTGGCATAGCTTTAGCATCAAAGCAACACACTGCCACCACAGTATGACAACTGACAGAGGGGTGGTGTGGTTCCCTGACCAGAAAAAGAATCTGGGCCTCAGTGGTGAGAATGCTGAATCTTAACCACTAGAAGACCAAGGCTGGAATCTATTTATCTTCCTTCTCTCTCTCTCTCTCTCTATCTGCCCATCCATCCATCTCTTAAATTGTGCAGTTATGTAAATATTTATAAATCCATAAGGGAGACTAATTATGCATTCTTTGAGTGTTCTGGCTTTTTGTACAACCACTTTTCTATCTTTCACTTGTGTTTTTAATAAAAAATTCACACTGGAGATCTCAGCCATTAGCTTGCTCAGGCTTATCAAGAGGTGCATAATGGGAACGTGGCTCCCAGTTATGTGTTTCGAGGACTCACTTGTGGTTATCCAATCCTAGTAAGTTCAAGAGGGAAGCACTTCCTGGCCTCATTCTCCACTCTCCCAATTCTGGACTTACTCTGACAAGATTGAGTCAGAGCACAAACCCCTTGCCATAGCTGCACTAGATACTCAAGAAAGTATATATGAATGTGTTTGTAACCTCTAAAATATATATTTAAAGGACTTTTTTTTCTTTGTCATGCAAAGAGCAAACAGTGACTCAATTTCTTGGGTGTTTTTTTGTTTTACTGACTTGGAACTCACTGGGCAAAGGAGGTAGGTGCTTACAAACTACAGCTCCAGCCAAGCTTTGGCAGCTGGGAAAGTGTTCCTTATAAATGTAATTGAGAGAGACAGATTTCTGTTTTTTTTTTTTTCCATTCTCAACTGATTGGTGAGGCAAGTTCTACAGAGACTGCCAAAATTAGTGTTAGTTTAGAAGCAATTTTAATTAGTTATTTTGTGTTAACTTTTGTTAACTAGCGATGACCCCGAACTAAAACTCACTTTTGAGATTACATCTAAATGATATGATTAAAAACTAAATGGCAGGGGCCAGCCCTGTGGCTGAGTGGTTAAGTTCCTGAGCTCCACTTCAGCGGCCCAGGGTTTTGCTGGTTCAGATCCTGGGCACAGACACGGCACCACTCATCAAGCCATGCTGAGGCGGCATCCCACATGCCACAACCAGAAGGACCACAACTAAAAAAAAGTTTACAACTACGTCTCGGGGCACTTTGGGGAGAAAAACGAAAAATAAAATCTTTTAAAAAAACCAAAAAACAAAAAGCTAAATGGCAAATATGTTAGATATTTCATTCACTCATTCATCAGATATTTATTGATTTCCTACGATGTGCCAGGCCTCTTTAGGCAATGGGAAATTCAGTAGTTAACCAAACAGCCAAAAATTCCTTCATTTGTAGCTGAGAAAAATAATAAACAAAATAAATAAGTAAATAAACAAATATAGTATGTTGGAAGGTGATAAAAAGGAAACAGGACTACTTAGTGTCAAGGGTTCAGTTCTAAATGAAGAATAGGAGGGTATTCACTGAGCAGGTGATGAGATGAGGGACCCTGATGTTTACTCTGAATATCCTCAGAGGCCATAGAAAGCATTTGAATTGGGTAGGGAAATGATCTGACTTATGCTTTTAAGGATCATGCTGACTTTTGTGTTAATAGCCTGCTGGGGAACTGAAGATGGGAGGCCAGTAATGGGGCAAGGGCAGTTATTCAGGTGCGATGGGCCAGTTGATCAGGGAGGTAACGAGGTGGGAAGAAGGGGTTTATCTTGGCTAGATTACGAAAGTAAGGTGGCAGGATTGCTACTGGGTGGAATAAGGGGTTTAAGAGATAAAAAGAGCCAAGACTGACTAAAGTACTTTATTAATTAAAATTCAAGGAATATTCAATCATGGATTTGATGTAGGTGTTATGTCATTGTGACCATATTTACTATGAATTACTGACACAATGAAAAAGAAAATAATTCTTTAGTTACCTTGAGTACCAGTAGTGATCCCCAAATGATCTCTCTGTACGTGCCTTCCCCACCCCCAATTTTTTCTTTAGACTTTAGAATCATCACAATTTTTCTCTGTCTTTTGGAAGACACATTTTTCTTAAATAATTATGTTAAAAATGACTAAAAACATTTTATATTTTCACAAAATTACTGTTCACATTGTTATTAATCTATATGACTTTTCCCATTAGGCTGTACTAAAATATTTTCCAAGGGCCAGCCCAGTGGCACAGTGCTTAAGTTCGCAAGGTGTGCTTCGGCGGTCCAGGGTTTGTGGGCTTGGATCCCAGGCATGCACCTACACACTGCTCATCAAGCCATACTGCGGCAGCGTCCCACATACAAAATAAAGGAAAGTTGGCACAGATGTTAGCTCAGGGCCAATCTTGTTCACCAAACAAACAAACAAACTCAGTCTTTCACTATAAATATTCATGCGGAGTTTTTCTCGAAATAGTACAAAATATCCAAAACTAGATTGTTCTTTTTTTGCATTCTCTTCCAGTTTGTGTCGTCACTTTCACAAAGTGAGTACAGTTAATGGGTTGCTCTCAATTACTGTGGATGGGTAGGCATGTTTTAGCAAATGGCAAAAATTTGAAACATAATAAATGTAGCAATTGTGCACCAGGGCATTGTCACAGGATCTCTGTCCTAATTTTGAAATGCAAGGATAAAGCAGACAAACAAAAGTGAGACAGCCTTCCTGTCACCTTTATTTTTGCCAAACTGGCTCAAAGGAAGATCACTTTGACTGTGTGGTTCCTGGTCTGTAATCATTTCAGCAGCAACTCCCGAAAAACTCAGAGCTACCATACAACATCTGTTTCTCCTTCCAAAATGGTTCAGATCCTGAAAATATTAAAAAATCAATTAAGGCAGTTAAATAAACTTAGCAGGCTGGTCCGGTTTAGCCTCTCCAAAAATACTGGTGGGAAGATGACCAAATCCATCTGGAGTTTGTTGTTATTTCTTGGAATTTCATTATATAAATGTGGACACTGTCACAGCATACGTGACAGTGGCTTACTTACTTAGAATGCAGTTGAAGACAGTAGTCAGCTTCAATTCACAAGTGCAGGTGGCCACTTCTGGATAATTTCCCTAATGACAGGTATTATGGAAACAGACTAGGGGTATAACTAAACATGAACTTTATGGAATTTTTAATTTCTAATTTTAAAAGATACACAGTTTTTAAAAAGAGACTGATCTGTCCTACAACCATTTACCTGGAAAGTGGCTTGTTTGGAAGAGCAACTGATTATCCTTGAGTTCTAGACCTTTCATCATACCCCAGTGTTCATCTATCAGTTTAATGAGTTCCTTCGCATCCACTATCTTTGGAAAAAAATTGAAGAAAATACAGCAAAATGGACTAGCTAGTGTCTTCCAAATTCTCTAATCAAATCAACACTAGACTATGATGCACCACATTTAAAGGAAAGTCTACGGACTCAAGTGTAAAAAAATACTAAGAACAATAAGAAAATCTGATTTCCTTTCTCAAAAGTGTTAAATATTGTCAGCTACTCTCTTCCATTCTAATGTGAAGCACTTAAAAAAATCATGCGTGTAAAAACGGTAATCAAAAAATTATTTGCTAAAGAGCATACCTGTCCCCAGACTCCTCAGAAACTGATGAGATGACATTTCCAAGGCCCCTGTTAGCAGTGGCTCTGTAAGATCATCAGTGAGAAAGTGATGGATGCCTCTCATCCACTTGCGTTCCCCCTACTGCCCAATCAATTCCTTGTGACAACCTCATTTTTTGGAGGAAAGAAGTTCCACGTGGTGGTCAGGTTTCCACACATGCATGTATTGCAGCAGAAATGTTATACAGGTAGAATTAACAATGGAAGAAAACTGTGCTATGCGAATCATTCTAGGGTACCAGGCATCCTGAGTGTGGCCTAGAGTGTGATGGGGCTGAACACAACAAAGTCATTGAGCCCAGGACACAGTCTGCTGCCCAGGCCCCATGGTGGTTACTGCACACGAGGGTACTCACTGAAGCCATACAAATACCACAGGCCGAAGCTGATCCACAAGGCTGGTGCCCACGCCATCACCTGTAGGAGGTTGGCAACGTGGCCCGGATGTGCAGAAAGTGTCCATGGAGACAGCACGGGCTGTGGACCCCATCAAGAAGGTGAGGAGAGCTATGCTCTCCCAGGCTTGCCTGCCCCTACCCTGGACATGGCAGGTTGGGTAGACCATGTGATTGCTTCCTCCTTCATTCCCCTCTTCCTCTTCCTGCGTGGTTTCTACTCATCCTGGCTTTATTTGAAATGAGCTGGCCTTGAGATGCCCCTCTCTCCTTGTTGCGAACAGTCTTAGTAAACATCCAAGCTCCTGACATTTGTAAGAGTCTCTGGAACGAGTGGCTACTGTGTTGGTTCCTATTCCATAAGCTGGGCTGGTGCCTGACCCTACCCAGAATATTCACGAGGGTGAATAATTTGTAACATGTTCTGGCCTTTGAAATATAATTTGGTTTGTTTTCTTTGTGTGTATGTATGTATGTATAAAAATAAATAAGTAGACTAAACACACAATTACCTTTTTACTAGGTTAAAAAAAAAAGGTGTTTGGGCTCCTGGGGATATCTTTGTACTTACAGAAATCTTCATGTTATTTAAGGAGCAATTACTGGGGATTTAGTCCCCAAGAATTCTGATCCATTAGTTGCATTGTGTAACAAACATTCCATTTTTTTTTAGACAGGGAGAAGTACTTAAAACTTTTAATAAGTGTCTTTAAGCATCTAACGTCTACACAGTACTTTTATGAGGCATAAAGAGAATAAGAAAAACTTCCTGTCTTTAAATGTAGTTCATAAAAAGAATAGAATAAAAAGTATATATTAGGGGCCGGCCCAGTGGCGCAGCAGTTAAGTTTGCATGCTCCACTTTGGCGGCCCGCAGTTCGCCGGTTCGGATCCCAGGTACGAACATGGCACCGCTTGGCACACCATGCTGTGGCAGGCGTCCCACATATGAAGTAGAGGAAGACGGGCATGGATGTTAGCTCAGGGCCAGTCTTCCTTAGCAAAAAGAGGAGGATTGGCAGCAGTTAGCTCAGGGCTAATCTTCCTCAAAAAAAAAAAAAAAAAAAAGAAGGAAAAAAAGGGACTAGGAGGTACTTTTCAATCAAAACAAACTCATTCAGAATAAAAATAAGGATGGAAAAAGCCACCTCAATGGTCACTTGGTGTAAAGCACAGGAAGTGATGACCCATCAAAGGAACAGCAAATTTTCAGATCACAGCACTCAACATGTTTGTCAGGCAGGCCCTAGACCACTCTCCTGATATGTCCAAGGAGCGTACGAACAATACTTGGGTTATTCAATCATTCCCGTGAGGCTTTCAGTGACTATACTTGTTCATTTCTGGAAATTCTCTCTGGCCCTTTTTCAGATTTCATAGTCTCTTATTGTATTGTTTCCTGTAGCTTGTTCTAGTAAGTCAAATTCCTGGATTGCTAATCATTCTGTTTGTTGAAATTGCTGACTCCTTCATGGTGACTCATTCATCTTGTCACTTGACATTTTTAACTCGGAGCTCACTTTCAATGGGATTTCCTTTTTTTCCTGTGGGATTCTTGCATGATCTTCTTTGTGGAAGGACCCTCCAGAGAAGTGTTCCATTTGCCTCTCCTGGGGTCCACAGGGTTTCCGAACAAGTCTTCAGTTTAATCTTTTCAGCTGGGGTTTCTGCATGACGTCCACATAAATTCAGACCCTACTCCTAAGCAGGTCTGGAGTTTGGGTTTCTCAAGGGAGAAAGTTTTCCCCACTCAAAGTCCCTGGGTGGGCAAGCAGTGTTGATCCTAAACCAGTGGTCAGAGAGTTTCTAGCTCTTTCCACAGTTGGGGATGCCCTTTCAGTCTCCAGGCATTGTGCAGAGACTTCAGTCCAGCTCCCTCCTCATCCAGCCTAAAATTGTGTCCTTGTCTCTGGGTGGGTGTCTTAATCTGTTCCGGCTGCTATAACAAAGTACCATATGACTGGGTGGCTCATAAACAACAGACAGTTATTTCCCACAGTTCCAGAGGTTGGGAGCCTGAGATCAGAGGCCAGCATGACTAGATTCTGGTGAGAACCCTCTTTCTGGCTTGCAGACTGCCAACCTCTGCTTGTATCCCTACAAGGCAGAAGGGGCAGGCTCTCTCGTGGGTCTCATTTATAAAAGTACTAATCACCTTTATGAAGGTTCCACCCTCATGACCTAATCACCTCCCAAAGAGGTCCCAGCCCCAAATATCATCATATTGGGGGTTAGGTTTCAACATCTGAATTCTGGGTGACACAAACATTCAGTCTATAGCAGTGGGCCTTTAGCATCTGGTCCTCCTCTGCATTGAGTTTTAAGTTGCGTCAGCTTTGATTTTTCCATTTTTGGTGCCTGGAGATTTCCCTTTTTTTCCTTGGAGATAAACTATGTGTTAATTTTTTTTGGTGATATTTTATTGATGATTTCCAAGAGTCTGCAGTAGGTAGCAAGGCCAGCCAACATCAGCTCGGTCAGCCATGTTGTCGGAAGTCAGATAAATCAATACTGAATAAAGCACGCTAAACCCAGGATCCTCTTAATTCACTTTCAGCACAGAAAGGTGTAAAACTGCTGCATTTATTGGAGCAACAGGGCACTGAAACCTGGATTCATTTTAAGAGAAGTCAGTCAATCCACTGACACTGCTCGCTACAAACAGAAATTATCACATCACGGTGGCTGACAGACGACAGCCTTAAGTTTGGTTAAGACTAGAAAACCCACAGCTATGCATTTAAGGCCAGTTCCTTGGAAAATTCTCCACCCTTGTAGATTTCCACTCATGACTTTCTCATCAAATTTTTTTCTTAGTGTTTTAAATACTTAATTAGACCATTTCCTTTCTTTCATAAACTTTTTCCAACATTTCATTTTCAACTTGAAGACCACAGGACTTTTCTCTCCTTTCACTACCCCAGACCATTTAATCAGAGATTAAGTACTATTAATTCTGATGCTTCATCGTCCTGCCTCCTGCCTCCTATTCATTTTCACTGCTAGTGCACTGGTTCAGACACTTAGCCTTGTGTCGTCTGGCTTTTTAAAGTGCCTTATCTGACCTACTGATCCTTTAGCACACGAGCCTTCACGGAGCTCCTAGAATTCTTATCTTACTTACTCAATCCTTCAGAGGTTCCCAAAGACAAGCAAAATATATTCCAAATTGCTTAGTACAGCACATAGTAATTCTATGATATCCCACTCAACTGCTCCCCTCCGCTTATTTATGACACCCTGTATTGTTTAGAATAGCTAAAACTAATAGAATAGTTTTAGCTTTACAGAAAAATTAAGAAAATAGTATAGAGAGTTCCCATATACTCTACATTCAGTGTTTCCCCTATTATTAACATTTCATATTAGTATGGCATATTTACCACAATGATTAAACCAAGATTGATACATTATCATTAACTGAAGTCCATAATTTATTCAGATTTCCTTAGTTTTTATCTAATGTCTTTTCTCTGTCCTAGGAACCCATCCAGAATTCCATATTTCTTAAGTTACCATGTCTCCTTAGGCTTCTCTTGGCTGTGACAGCTTCTCCGACTTCTTCTGTTTTTGATAACCTTGACAGTTTTGATGAGTGCTGGTCAGCTGTTTTGTGGAATGTCCCATTATTGGGATTTGTCTTACTTTTTTTCTCATGATAAGACTGGAATTATGGGTTTGGGGAGGAGGACCACAGAAGTAAAGTGACGACTTCATCACATCATAACAAGGGTATATGCCAGCAACATGACTTATCAGTGTTGATGTTGACCTTGATCACCTGGCTGAGGTCATGTTTGTCAGATTTCTTCCCTTTTCAGGACTCCTGGTGCACCGACTTGTATTGATCATGCGTTGGTTCATGGCACACACTTAAGAAGGCTTTCTACAAGGTCTCTCTTTTGTTAAATTTTATCTTCTTCTTTTTTCCCTTCGCCTCTATCCAATATCCATTCCTGTCACAATACGTAGTTCCCTTAAGAATCTAGGTCTGACATCGGCTTCCAGATTGTTGAGTTATTTGTCTATTTACTCAGGAATAGTCATCATACTCAATGCAGGTCCTAATAAAAACTAGAATTATGTAAGTAATAGTTAAATGGGCTTATGTTTTACCCTTATCCTTACATCAATACCTGTCTTTCAAAATCCAACTTCTCTGTGGATTCTTCCCAATTACCCATTTTAATTTAATTGTATAATTCATTGCATGTTCAAGCACCCTATCTCCCCTGGAACACTGAACCCAGGAGAGCTTGCAAAGCAGAGAGAAGAGGGAAAGGACTTGGACCTCAGGCACCTGAGTTAAATCTTTACCACTTCTAGTGCATGACCACCAGCAAGTTAAAAGGTCCGTCAGAGCAAGGGTTTCCTCTGCTTATGGGGCAGAATAAAACAATATTAACTAACATTCATTGCACACCCTCAGTGTAGCCCCAGGAAATAGTTAAGATTATTACCTTCATTTCATAGACAAAACTTGGAAGCTGTGCAAACTTGCACAGTTAAGAAGTGGGAAAATAGGGATTTGAACCAGGATGTTTAAACTTAAACCTGTGTTCCTACTGTTATGCTATATTCCCTTATTACAACTCTGAAGAGAAACAAAGTGAAGTCTATGAGATGCCTACTTTAATGATCAGTAATTATTATTTGCCCAACTCCTAACCTATGGAATAGAGAACCACATATCTCACGGCCTCAGCTTGCCCTGGTGGCTGTGTGACAGTGGGCATAGATGGAACACTTCAAGTAGGAAATAGGAAATTCATTGTTTTTATCTGGACAAAAGCATAAAAACAATAACAGTTCCCGGGTACTGAGGGCTGACATATTTTGCAAGGCCCTATGCTAAGCACTTGGATCCTTTGGTTCACTCAATGCTCATATCCTTCAGATGTGGTAGATACTTATGTCCTCAATAACAGAGATTTGGCTGGGTCAAAGCACTTCCCCAAATTACTCACCTAGTACTGGCAGAGCCAGGCTTCAACCCAGATTTCTCAGTCTCCAAAGTCTTTTATTTTAACTACTATTTGGTACAAAGTCTGTATTTTTAAGGCATTTCTAAGTTTTATTTTCTTTTTATACCATTTTAATACATATTTTCTAGTCTAAGAAATGAAATTAAGCATATTTAAATGTTTTTCTACTGCATTAAAAAGTTTCTTCCATTTTTTTTCTTTAACTAGGAGAAACAAGGACTGATTATACTCACAATGCATTGTTTCCTACTGTCTTTAAAAGCACAGTTAGTGATGTTATCAGCACCTGTAAATAACAAATTCCAGGAAGAGAATATTGCTTTGGATGAAGGTATTTACCAACAGTTAATGCTAAACAAATCAGGAGCATATACTACTAATTAGCGGGTCCCTCTGTCTCTGACAGACACATATTGACTGTGACTTTTAAAAGCTCAGACAATTCATTCTATAAAGGCCAAAAACTAGTCCATTAAATATCGTGCCAAAATCATTCTGAGAAAAATTGATATGGGGACTTCCTGTCATTGTAAAGACTTAATTTCCAAGTAGGAGTTACTAATGCCAAAAAGAATAAAGATCAGTGTCAAGAAGAATAGGAAATAGGCTTAATATAACATTAGTTCACAAAGTACTGGAATTTGGTACTATTAAAATATTAAAATTGTTAAGGTGAATAAATCTATGTTTAATTCCATTTTGTCCATAATATGAGCTGGGAAAGCCACTTGTCCTTCCAGTTACCATACGTAAAACAATTCAGTCTTTATTTTCTGGAGCTAACATTATAATATCCAAAGATATCCCCAAAACCTGCTAAATTTCCTGTTTTAAGATTAAGTGCTGAAGAAACAAAAGGTGGCACTGTGTGAAGCTCTCATTTTATATAAGTATTTATTCATCCTGGGTTTTTTTTAGGGTAAATTCTCATTTAATCCTCACGATTGTTAGAAAACACTGAACTTATACAACCTTCACTAACATGTTAATTCTTATTAAAGTAAGCTGATGGTATAACCAGCAATATCTTTCAGTAGAATTCTCTCATGATTTGCCACAGCTTTTCATAATATTCTTGGAACCAGTACCATACAAGTCTAATTACTTTAGCAGTTTGCTTTTATAATTGAAGGGAAATCTGACCTCTCATTACTCTTTTCCTAAAATTTTTTAGCTTCACCCATTGATTTTTCCAGATAAACTTTAGACTAATTTTTCTTTCCTAGATTCTTGCCTCATCTCTAATGCATTGTTTTTAAACTAGAATTGTATTTAATCTGTAAGTGTATTTTGGAAGAACTTACATCATTTTGCTGTTTAATATGTACATAAAGTCTCTCAACTGATTACACTTTTATCACTTCTGTAAGTTTCTACATTTAGATTCTAAGCATTTTTGGTTGAAATAACTTTCAAGAATGTTACAGTTTTGCTGCTACTGAATTTAAGATCTTGTGTGTTAAATTTTCTAAGAGGTACTTACAGATAGTTAGGACTGCTACTGAGTTTTATATTATAGCATATTTTCTAATTTGTAAAGATGTACAGTATGAAAGTGTTAGAGTGACCAGCAATTATGTGACATCAAGTTCAGGACAGAGAGTGAAATGGATAAAACCAAAATCTTTCTCAGTCTCATCTAAGATGAGAGACCTTTACCGATTAAATTTTAGTAGTGTCACCTGTTCTCAAAATTTAGTGGCAGGTCAAAATCTTCAGCAGAAAATACAAAACAGATTGCCAGACCTGAAGAGCTAAAGTAATGGGATTTTTTTTATAGCCAGATCTGTTGAGTACAGGACTTAAGGAGAATGGATGACAATTACATTCTCAAAGATTTTATGGTACCCAACAGAGGCAAGCCATGGCAGGGGAGGGGGAGGCGAGCAAATGCAAAATCAATAAGAAGGAACTGTGACTTGTAGCATCTTCTAGCCCACTCCCGGCATTGAATGTCCATGTAATTTATTGTAAGTAATAAGCTTTTCTTAGACCAAGTAATAAAGACCTGAGCAACACCTGCAATCCCAAGGGCATCCAATCAATAGAGAAGGGGATACCGAGTCCTGGGTGGCGCAGCATTACCAGTGGCTTCCAGAGCAAAGGAGGGAGCCCAAGCAGGTTTGTTCTCACTGCTGCTGAGAACAATTCACTGGTACACTCAACAACAAGGGAGAATGGCTCCATCACCACTTCCAGAGAAAACATTCATATCAAGGGACAGTTAAAAACCGCTCCTGGAGCACAACGGAGAGGACACAGCAGGTATGTGCACAGTCAAAATATTGTGAGAAGACCAACAACTGAGTCAGAAACTGAGAAGAAAGTTAGCAAGGGAAATCATGAATAGCAGGACAAGGTCTTAGATCAGAGTATTTAAGAAGAGTCTCTGTAGGACCCACAGGTATTCCAATGGGGATGCTGGGAATATCCCTCAGGGTGCAAAGGAGTTGCTTTGGTCCTAGTGGAACTGTGGTGACAAATGTGAACATACCTCTGACCCCTCTTATATTTTTAAGCCCCTGAATGAGCATGTGACCAAGTTTGTCTGGAACTAAAGGGAAGTTTCCTCCTTGGTAAGCAGCAAACAAGAGCCTTAAGCACAGCATCTACGCTGTTTGAGCAGAGGGCACATAAATGAAATATCCGTATGTGATCATTTGGTTTTCATTGACAAGTGTCTAGAGAAAGACTCTAAACCTTTGTAAGTGTAGATTTTTGCATTCTGGCCACATGAAATTAGAAAAAAAAATCGAACATGGTTAAGACTTCAATTAATTATTTATTTAGGTAATTAATATTTATTTATTTAACAATTAATTATCAGCCCCTGCTCCACTCATTGGGCAAGGTATTGTGTCCTCCTTTCCCCTCTCCGCTAAATAAGCAAGATATACCAAGGATATTCCAAACTATTCAGAGAGAACATAGAAACAAATAATGTAATACAAAAAAAAAATTGGGAGGGCCGGCCTGATGGCGTAGTGGTTAAGTTTGCATGCTACACTTCAGTGGCCTGGGGTTTGTGGGTTCGGATCCCAGGCAGAGACCTACACACCCCTCATCAAGCCATGCTGTGGTGGTGTCCCACATACAAAGTAGAGCAAGACTGGCACAGATGTTAGCTTGGGGACAATCTTCCTCACACACACACATACACACACACACACACAAAATTTAGAACAGTAAGAATCAAGTTTCAAAAATGGTACTAGGAGAGGCCATAGTAGGGAGAAAAATAGTTGCCCTACTCCTACCCCCAACCCCCCGACAATGGCATTACATGGTGTGGCCTTTGGGAGGTAACTAGGATTAGATAAAGCCCTGAGGGTGGAGTCAGGAATGGGATTAATGCCTTATAAGAGTCATAAGAGAGTTTGCTTTCTCTCTCTGCTGTCCACTATGTGTCTGCAACCTGCAACCCTGAAGAGGGCCCTCACCAAAATCTGACCATGCTGGCACCCAGATCTCAGACGTGTAGCCACCAGAACTGTAAGAAATAAATTTCTGTTGTTTATAAGCCACCCAGTCTACGGTATTTTTGTTACAGCAGCCCAAACAGACTAAGACAGAAATTGGTCAAGAAGTGAGAATGAAAAAGCACCTTGGAGGAAGCAGGGTTTGACCCTGGCCTTGGACATTGGGTAGCTTTCAAAAGACAGAGGTGGGGACTAGAGGCTTTCTTGGAGGGCAAATTAGAGAGAGGGCACCAAGAGAAAAGTGGCCCTGGCATGTGTCTGCTGAAAAATCATAGTTGCTTGAAGCACCATTGTGAATATTGGATGATAAAATACTTTTTTATTTTCTTATGACGTATCTTTGAAGACCATAACCATAATTTCTTGGTCTTGAAGTCATTTTGTGCATTCAAACCAAGCCTTTTAGATTGAGTCCCATTAATTCAGCAAGTTGCCTATGGCTGTTTTCCAGCTCTTGTCCTCATTTTTACAAACTACCTTCCTTGGTGCCCTTGACGTGTCCTCAGTACCTTCATTGTGTACACCTGGCCCTCACTGGCTCTGCATGCTAGAACAATGATTCTGTGACATCTCCTTGTCATCCATTTTTGCATTTGCCCAGCAAAGCTGAGGTGTGATCAGCAAAACTGTGCTGCCTCCTCAGGGATAATTCTCTGAACCACCAATCAGACTTCTGTGGAAAGTTTTTAAAGTAGAGGTCATAAATTAAGCAAATCTCAGGCATTACTATCATTCTGTCTTTACACTGCAAACAAGCCAACACGGCCCACGGGCTTTATTTCACATATATAGCCTGGGAGCTATACTGGATATTGGTAGAAAGTTCGAGAATGTAGAACTGATGACAGTTTTTTACTTTGTCTTTTTTTTTTTTTGGTTCAGTAAGACCAAGGGGTTAAATGACTTGTCAGAGCTTGCTCAAGAAGCCAGAGTGCCAGAAATTAAATCTAGGATTCCAGATACTCAAGAAGCAGTGGATGACTAAGTCTTATTGCCTTCTATCCACCCTAGAACTAAAAAGTGAACAACTAATGACATAAAAATTTCCAGTATGCCATTTCGAATCAGTTTCGGGGGCTCAATAGCATTCATTATGTGAATAATTTGGGTGTGCAAAACACTCGGTTAGACTCTTGCTCTCAAGGAATTTAGGCGAGACACGCATATAGAAAGTCAACTCTAATCAAGACAGAAGGATTGTCCAAACTTTGATGTGTTAAGATTTCCCAGTTCTAGCGAGGCAACTGAGAACCTGAGACACAGAAACCTGAATAGCGGATATTGCAATACAGTGCAGAGTCAACGGATGTGGGAAAGCCGAGGCTGGCACAATGAAACATTTATATTCTTCTACTTTCTACATTTCAATGGAAGGTTGCTTTGGGCATCTTATGTCCTATATTCATATAAAGGAAAGAAATAGATGACTTCATGTTGCTAAACCTGGATGGACTTAAACCAGATGATTCGGCAAACTAATTAACTTGAAAAATCCACTTAAGGACTTGTAACTCTATCAATAGTCTTACATTATTAATGACTTTTCAGAATTTTAGAATGTCTTTAAATTCCCACTTGACCATTCTGTGCTCAGCTATAATTACCAATGAGAGTAATTCCTTGGGCGATTTACTAGGTACCAGGCAATGCACTATGGGAGTTACATGCATGATTTCACTCAAATTTCTCAATAATAATGCAAGATAGATATTATTATTCATGTTTTCAGGTGAGGAAACAGACGGCCTAGATGGATAAGGAAATTTCCCAGTGATCCCATGGCTAGATGGAAGTAAAATTGAACACAATCGTGGCTGATTCCATACCACTTTCACATATTAAAAATGCCACACACCCAACAATCTTTCCCATAATAGCTTCCCAGAAGCTTCTTTTTCTGTAAATAATAACATCCATTTCCTATCCCAGTATGGGGATATATCCAGAAGGTGTTATTTATGGGTAGAGCAAGAGATATATACAAAAGTCACATGATTATTGTTAGAATTAAATTAACGTGTATCCCAAAACACTTTAAAAATGTAAAATGCTATATAAACGCAAGGTTTTAATACTCTTTATAGTAAAAGATAACAGTAGACAGCTGTGCACTGTTGAAGTAACAGTTGTCTTATGAGAGTTATTTCTGTCTTTGCCTTTTCCTTCCAACTAAATTATCATATTTTACAGGAATGAAATGGCCTGATAAATTAGCTAACTCTGAATGGCCTGAAACGAAATTTGCCCTCTTTATATAAGGGTCTCATTTTAACACAGAACATTAGGGGACTGGGGGATACACATTTAAGTATATTTGACTAAGGAAATAATTGGCCCTCAGTCATTTTTTTACTGACTTGACTGTCATAAGTTAAATGTCAAGAAGAATGAGACTGTGTTGAATGACTGTTTTGTGGATTTGGTCTCATTGCTTTACAAGCACATCTTTTATATCATATTGTTTTATTAGCAGGTCAGGATTTATACCACACTTATCATGATAATGAACTCTCATGAACCATTATTAACTCTCAACTCTACAGGACCTATTCTTTGCAAGGTAAGTTTTTTTTTTTTTTTTTTTTTTTTAACAACTTAACAACTATATGAGGGTAATCTTGGACAGAGTGGACATACACCTGTTAGGAAGGTAGACTCAACCCAAGGAAAAATGCATATGAACTGAATACACATTACCTGTCTTGACACTACCACAAAACCACTGCTTACAAGTTCATCTTTCCACTACGGTTCCAATGGTCTATGAGGAATTCTTCTTATTCGGTCATGGCTTTCCCTTTTCCTTAGAAAATTTGGGTGGGGTCAAAGAAGAAAACATTGGCACAAACGGTGAACCATTGGCAATTAACTCTTGTAGTCTTGTACTGTCTGTCTGACTTTTAGAGATTTAAGACCATGCACATAAATATGACTGCTATCAAATAGTGAGACATTATCCTAAATCATCTAGTTTTGGGTGACAGAGTTTTATCTCAAATTAACTCATTCAAAAAAACAACGTGACTGGCGAAAATTAACTTTCGGTTATTAACAAGTCTACTAGAATTATTTTTCATTACCTGCTTATACTAGACTCTCATATGAGACTTTCTGTCTCATGGGATATATGCAGGTGTGTGTGCATATTTTTTCCTTCTATTTCAAAGAAGACTGCAATTTCTTTTAAATTTCTCCCACCCTATTTTATCAATTTGTAGCCATTTTATCATGGGCCCACTGCCTTTGCTGTGCTTGGGGGACCTCTGAATTTGATATCTATTTTACCAAAGCAGTTTTTATAACACAGTTGATTGAATATAAAATCACACATTTTACCCACAGCTCTGAAATTGCCCGTGTCCCTTTCACTTTCCTAAACTGCTTTCATTTCCTGCATGGGGCTTGTGAAATCTGGCGGTGTGACTCTTAGAAGATGGGAATCTCTGGAGCGGTGGCTTTTCAGCCTTTTAAGCACTGTGTCTTTGGAGCACTTTGTCAAAACACAACATACCAGCCGCATCTGTTCATTTATTTGAACCAGAGAAAACAGCTTTTCTTTTAAGATCTTCTTAAATCAGGCATATTGCCGCTGCTTGATTACTTCCCAAAGGTATATGCCATTGTTCCCCTCGATGGGCTGACCTTACCACTGGCCTGAGCTAATTAGGCATTTTATTCCACAGTCCTTTGAAATTTGCACAGGTCTTTGAGAACTCCAGCTCCCTGAAAGCAATGTTAGTCATCACCACTGCAATTAATTTTGAACTTGGAACACAGTTGATCTCCTAAGTTTAAATCGGAACATAAAGAAATGTAGGCATGATTAGATGTAAGGTCAGGAGACGTGAGACGGAGACTCTATGCTCCATGTCCACCTCGCTAAAAATCTTGGTGTTGTCATAAGAAGTTTAAGAATAACAGCATTTTAAAAACACTGGAGGATATTCTATTACACTAAACACCAGAGGGGAAAAATACAGGGAATTTTAACTTACCACTGCCACTCTGAGCATCTTTGGGCAGGGTATGTGATTTAAGGTTTCCACTAGCAAAGAGCAGACCACATTGTTTGTATCTCCTATGCTATCATTTTAAGGAACTTATGATTGAACTTTCTTCTCCCACATGCTACTCCCCTGATGTAAGTTAGGGGTTTAAAGAACACTGAAAACTCCCTTCAGACTCCCAGTATATTATGTCTAATGTCTATTCAGTAATAGCTCTTCATGCTGATGCAATTACTTAGACATGCTTCTAACTAAACTCCAAATAAAATGTACTTTCCTTATGATTTAAAAATATGCATGTATATATGTGTGTGTTTAAATGTATATATAGTTAGATAGATTAATTATATATACATTAAAAGAAAACTTGGAAAAGAAGGAGTTACACAGAGCCCATGCAGGTAAGTAGGGTTTCCTGGTCTGCGAGATGGGCTGTCTAGATGACAATGGGAGGGGAAGGTGTCGACGTCAGATGAACTTCCCATGCTGACAGAAGCCACAGATCCTAGGAAGGCAAGCAATGGACTAGGGCTGTTTTTCTTCCAACCAGCAGTATGGGAAATAAATGTCCTGACAAGTTAACCAGCAGTGCTGGGCTGAGTCATGCTGGAGTCTGAGGCAAAAGGAAAAATGAACCCCTATATCCATCATCTAGATACACTCACATTTTGAACCAAGTGGCAAAAGTTAATAAAAATTCTACAGTCAAAAAGCATGACTATCAAGCCCCATGCCGCCCAATCTTTTGCACGCCCGTGTGAACCCTCATAAACCCACCCAGTGGAGACATGTTGCTGACCATAAAGGACACAATAACGTAAAAGGTCATAAAACACACAACTGCCTGTCTTTATTTTAAATCGCCATATCTTATTCATCATGGGTTGTTTGCTTTAATTTGCATTTTTAAAAATATTGCCTTAAAATAGTATTTGTCTTGACTGACTACATCTTTGCTTCCACCTTAAGTTTCATGCCTTTAGGGGTTTCTCACCTGCTTCACCCTAATCCTGGCTCTGTCAGCCAGCATTAAGGAAGCAGTAATAAGAAAATAAAAGAGAACAAAACAGGAATTATCTGGGGGCGTCACACATGGGAAGCTCGAGTCTTATTTATTTTTACCAGTCCTATTTGTGTGGACAGGTCGGGTTATAAAATGTAATACTTTCTGCAGTCATGGATAGACAACTGAGAAAGTCAGGGACCAAAATCAGATACAAGAATCACTGACATGAGCAGCCTGTGTGAGCCCCAGAATGCACTGTCTGGAAAGTTTTTAATTATGCCGTTTCTTTCTGAATGCCTTTGCATAGTCTTTTGACTATAAGGGGTAAAGAATAGCACACAGCCTCGGGGGGTTGAGGAAGGGCCTGACCCCCTGCTATTGCCTCCCTGGGTCTGAGGAACAGGTCTTTGTACCAGTTCAAAAGGTATTGTAAAGGCTGACTCTCTCCCATCACTGAAGCTCAGACTCATACGTGAACTTGGTTGTGCTCTGGCCTCTGTGGCACTGACCTCCACTGCAGGAACTGGCGTCATGTGGTTTCCCAGGGCCCTTCCTCTGCATCCTGCTGTACATTGTTTCTTTCTGGCAACAACTCAGTCTGGGGTTCGTATCTCCAATACATTATGTCTTTATGGATAGGAGTCTGGAGAGCAAGACCCCTTTGTGAAATGCTCCCCCCACCCCACACACAACATTTGAATGGTAAGTATTCTCAGCATTGACCCAAGGATATTCAAGATTCAGTGAAAAGAAATCTTCCTGAATGCATTCATTTATTCATTCATTAAACAAAGAATTATTAAGTGCCTTTTATGTGTCAGACACTATTATAGGTGCTGAGAAGGAAGCAGTAAATAAAAGGATCAAAATGCCTGCCCCCAAGGTGCTAACATTTCAGTGGGGGCAGGTGCCAAGAAGCAGACACATAAGTAAAATAGATGGTGAGACAGAGAAAAAGAGTGCTGGAGAGGAAAATGAAACAGAGATGGGAGTGGAGACTGCCTGGGGCGAGTGGATGGCATTTTAGGTTGTCATCAAAAATGTCTGAGAGGGTAACCTGTGAACAAAGACTTGGAGGAAGTGAGGACTCAAGTATGTGGATAAGGGGGTTTTGGGTGAAAGTTCCAGCAAATGTGAAATCCCTGATGCTGCAGCTTGGCTGGAAGACTCATTATCAGCAGGGAAACCAAAGTGCCTAATAAAAGGGACTGAGAGGTGCAGTGACTGGGGTGAGCTGAGACAAAGGGGCTAATGAGAAGAGAGAGAAAGCGGACTGTGTATGCAGGGTCTTTTAGGCCATTGGAAGGACAGAGAGTTTTCTCTGAGATGAGAAACCACAGAGAGGTGTGGGTCAGAGGGGGAAATGGTTTGACTTATGTTTATAGCTCCCTCTGGCTGCTACTGATATGAGTTTTCTGGAGGACAAAGGCAGAGGTGGAGGGCGACAGTGGTTGGGACAAAGCTGGCAGCAGATGAGAAGAAAGAATTGTCTGAATCCTGGAGAATTTTTGGAGTTAGAGCCAATAGGTCTAATGAATTGAATACTCAATGTGATAAAAATTGAGAGTCAAAGATAACCCCCTGAGTTTTCATATCTGAGCAGTTAGAAGTATGGCATTGCTCTTTCCTGACTTGGAGAAGATGGTGCAGAAAGAGCAGGTTTGGGATGGGTGACATTGAAAGTTCTCTTTTGGGTATAGCGAGTATGAGGTGACTATTAGACATCCAAGCAGCCATGAGAGTTAGGAGCTTGGAGTTCAAGGAATTTGGAGTTCAAGGGAGAATTCTGGGCTGGAGCTAGCTATCTGGCAGTTGGCAGAGAACAGATGGCATTTGAATTTGGAGTGGACCCAACTGGCAGACTTGGTTCTTTGTGCTGTTCGGTGTTTTATGAGGGAATTTGTGTGCCGTTAGATGGAGCGTATCATCTCTGATTTTCTACACTCACCATCACTCTCTTCTGCTTTATATCTGTCCTGCTTCACTCGTGTATGATGTCTGTGGTTCCCCGTAAGCTCCTCAAGAGCAGGGATCTTGCTCTTTATGGTTCAGTAATGCATATTCTTGGCTTGGAGTCAATTCTCAGTAAATGTCTGGTAAACAAATGAATGATTTATGGTACAGAAAACTGAAAGTGCTCAACAAAGGTTAAAGGAAAGTCAACTTCTAGGAGTACATTGGAAGATTAGGAAGTGAGGCAGGAAACAGACTTGGAAGAAAGAAATGTCACAGAATGGACCTTTCACTGCTAGGCAGACGTAGGGGAAGTAAAACTGGATTGTTAACACAAGTGATTCAAGAGGGAGGAATTGACAATGGCAATTAAAAACAGGCAGAGATCGAGAGATCAGGATCAGTCTGGGTCAACATGGCAGCACAAATTTGTTGGCATCACCAACTGGCTCTCCCCAGCCAGGCTTTCTCCAGTTGCAACTCAATCACACCCTCCATGTTCTTGTAGCCAAACTGAGGCCCACTCCACATTCCACAAAGGCACCAAGTTCTTTCACACCCCCTTGGCTTTGACTGTGCTCTTCTCCTTTGCCCTTCCTCTACTGCTCAACCTGAGGATTCCCACTCAGTATTCAAAGCTCCCACCAAGAGTTTTGCTTCTGTGACAACATCTCCCATCATTACTTTATGCAAACTTTAGAATCTATCACATAGTATTGCACAGAGTTGACTTCAGGTCTGAATCCATCATTTAGCTCACGTATACCAAAGTATACACAGTATACTGTGCATAGGCAGTAGCACAAAAACCTGTGGAAGATGTAGTAAATGTGTGTTGCATTTGATGTAGCCCAGGATCTAGAAAGAGAGGGATGACAAATAAGAAAGGGTCAGTCTTTCATGGGAACGTGCTGTATTCAAAGGGAACCAATATTTAATCACTAGGAAAGGCAGCATCTACACCCTGCAGAGGGTGGTCCATGGACCCTGACATGCTGGATGATGCCACCCAAAAACAGCTATTTCCTGCTCCCATGTTTGATGTGGTTTTGTTTTTGAATTTCATGTTCATAAGGCAACCTTTTGATTATTAATTGAACTTCTCACACCTGACACTATAAAATGATCACCTTTGATTGAGGATAAATATTTGGTGACAAAAATACTCTCCATTTCTAAAAGGTATTTAAGTCATTTGAGTTATGGTTTAAAAGTTAGCTTTCTGGTTTTGGTTAGTATAGCAGAGTTAACCAGAGTCTACTGATATTCGGCAAATGAATAAAATATGCTGTAACAGCAAAAGTAAGAATCATAACCTGAAAAAGAAATGAGTAAAAAAAAGTGTAAGAAAGTTCTGAAATTCAATTAATCAGGCAATACATTGTATGCCTCCCCTGTAGGTTATAAGTTTCAGGGGATTCAATACAAATATAGGATGCTCAAGATTCTTATAATCTAATTCAGAACACCAAAACTGATGGATATGGAACAGTAGGTCAGACTACTCATGTATTAGGGGGTGTGTCACCAAAGAGACATGTGAAGGCAGTTCAGAAATTAGATATTACCGTTATCTGCACTTTAGAGACCATGAAACAGTCACTTACAGAGATGAGGTAAACTGTACAAGGTCAAATTGGGAGTCAATGGTGGACCTGAAATTTAAACCCAGATCTGCTTCCAGACTATATGCTCTTAACCATTACCTTATTGTTTACTGACGAAATTTCATATTCCAGGCACTTTAGTTATTCATCGTATTTCCACATGATACATTCTATTGTTTCAACTATTCCAGAGCATAGAGAATGACAGAGAGTACTTGCATGGATTATATGGAGCAAGCATACACTCATAAAAAATAAACAAATAAAAACTATCTTATTTATGAAAAACAAAGATTCTAGTTAAAATAGTAGTAAAACAAATGGAGCAGTTGATGAAATGAAGAGCACAATGTCTACTAGAGGTATGTTCATAAAGTTGGCAACCCTGATCTTCCCAGGGGTGGCCAACCCGGTTCTGGAGTGTCTACCAACACATTCTACAAGAGATGTAATAGGAAAAATACAAAACTCTCACTATTTACACTTGATTTTATCATATACCTAGGAGAGTCAAGAGAACCAACTGGAAAAAACTTTAGTTACCACCCCCCCCCCTCCAAAAATCAGTTTAATGGCACGTTACATGATATATACCAAACATCAATAGCTTTTCTCTATGTTGGCAAAAATACAACCTAATGCACAACATCACTGGGTAGGAGTGGGGGTGAAATTCACCATGGTATCAAATTATACAATGTCTAGAAACAGATTTAACAGAAAAGGTAAAAGAAATATAAAAATAAAATTCTAAAATTTCAATGAAGGAGTGAAAATGAAAAGGAAATCCTTCATGGAATTGAACAAAGAATCATATTCTTAGATGAGGAGAGATAATTTTTTTTTTTTTTGTGAGGAAGATTGCCGCTGAGCTAACATCTGTGCCAATCTTCCTTTATTTTATGTGACACACCACCACAGTGTGGCTTAACCAGTGATGCTAGGTCCATTCCCAGGATCCAAACCTGGGAACCCTGGGCCACCAAAGTGGAGCACATGAACTTAACCACTACACCACCAGGCCGGCCCCAAGACAATGCTTTTAAAATGCCACTTCTCACCAGAATATATATACCTTCAATGCAATCCCCCCAAAATCTATTTGGATCCTTTCTTTACTTGAAAAGCCAAGTCTAGACTCAACTGAAAGAACACCTGCAGAAAACCAGTAAACTCAGTTTTGAAAAAGAAGACCTATCCATTACCAAAACATACTCTAAAAGACCATAACTCACATAGCTTGTTATTAGTACAGATATAAACAAACATACCAATTGGGACACAATTATGTATACAGAAGAACCCATAGAATATTGAGCATTTAGGTAAATAATATTATTTAGTAAACAATAAGTGTTGGGAATGTTATATGCTCATTTTGGAAAGAAAAAATGGGTTCCTGTCTCATATTACACTAAACATATATCCCAGTTAGATTGACTGACATTTGAAACAAACAAAACCCCAAACAAGAAAACAAATAACTCTGAAAGTAATTGAAGAAATATGAGGCCATTATTTTTATTTGATAATCTTGTACTGGGGAAGCTCTTCCCAAGCAGGACGCGAAACGCAGAAGTTATAGAGCAAATCAAAGTAAAATTTCAGTAAGTCCAAGGATACCATAAACAATTTAAAATACAAAAGACGGCTGTGAAAAATTTTTGCAAAGTATTTAATTAATAAAGAGTTAATAAAACTAGTATAAAAAGAAGACAAATCAATCAAGAAGAAAAAAACAAATGCCCAATAGAAAAATGGTCAAAACATATAAGCAGGCACCTCACTAAAGGAGAAGAAATAGAAATTGTTTACAGATAGAAGGAAACATGCTCAATCTCAGTAGCTCTCAGGAAAATACAAATTTATTTAAGAATGACATATTAGTGATTGATAATATCCAGTGTCGTCTGTATGGCAAGGGGTAGGACACTCTCAAACACAATCTTGGTTTCAGTTGGCAGAATCTTTCAGGAAATCAATTTGTTAGCAACTACTGAAACATAAAGTGGGTATACTGTTTGATCCACAAATTCCTTGTCCAGGAAGGAAGGAAAGAAGGCAGGAAGAAGGAGGGAAGAAACAAAGGACGGACTGAAGGGAGGGAGGCAAGAAGAGGGGGAAGACAAAGGGAAGGAGGGAGGGGAGGGGGAGAAAGGACAGAGAAGACAGGGAGGAAGGGGAGGGAGGAAGAAGGAGGAGGAGGAGGAGGAGCTGATAAAGAAGAGATCGACTGACAAAAAGCCATTCAACAATCATCACCAAATGAAAATTGTCTTCATAATATTATTACAATGTGAAACTATCCTTTTTTCATCTCTAACTTAAGAAAATCTTACCAAGACTGTGTACCAAATGATTTAAAATTTAATATAAATAATCTCTTACTGATTAGCTATGTTTTTTCATACCTGTTGCTTATGAATAGTTCTAAATATAATTTCTAACACCCACAGTTCATTTGGAAGTAGCTGACATACATAGTGATAACTCATAGCTTTGGACAATATGTAAAATTGCTCAATTATTTTGATGTCTACACTTATGTTCACATAAAAACAATGCTTTACTGGGTTCAGTCAAAACATCAAACAAGTTAAATATTTTTAGTCGCTTATATGTTAATAAGATTTCATTTTCTTTATTGAAACATCCATGACTAAACATGGAATAGAGGAGGAGATAAACTGTCATGTCAAAAATAACTTAAAATAGATAAACCGAGACATAACATTTATTTGAATTTCTTCTTATCTATACTATTAGCTTTCATTTTGTAAAATGTAAAACTAAGTTTTTCTTGCCTGTTCTGCATTTTAGAGTTTGCCTTTAAAACACATGCAGACAGACACAAACAGCTATTTTTAAACAATGGAAATTCTCAGTATAATATTTTCTTCTTTTTTCAAAAACAGACTACTGTTTTTACTGTAACTTAATCTGACTATATAGTCATTTCCTCATAATCTTTTCTTTCCTACTACATATGATCTAAAAAGCTGGTTATCTCAGAAAATACTGACCTGCTCAGTATTTCTTAAATTTCAATCAATTTTCTTGGTTATCTTTGAATCACCATTATTTATATAATTTTTTAAAAGGCTTTAAATTATTCTGCCATTTTACAGTTAGCCGACTTTTAAACAACACTATCCATAAAATTATGGGTCTGATATGCTATTTATGTTTTTAAAATACTCTCTGAAATAAATGTATACCTGTTAAAATAAAAATGTTCAACCATGAGCCACCTGTAACCATCCTATCTGGCATCACCTCACTCTTCCTACTTAGAAAGCGCTACCTGACATGCAGATATTTCTATTTCATGAAGTAGATAAAGAACACACTAACTAAAAATACAATTTCATTACATACTTTAAAGTTTTTAAAATTGCCATCGATTTGACCTTTTCCATATGTCACTTTAGCTTCCTAAGCAGCTCAGCTAGAAATATGCTAACTTATGATTTTAAAAAATATTTTTAAATTATCATACAATAAAGTCAGCATTTTTTCTTGTGGTCTATAGTTTTGTGAATCTTAACATATATATAGATTCATGTGACTAGTAGCATAATCAGGATACAGAACAGTTCTATCACCCTAAAACCCTCCCCCACACAATCCTTTTAGATGCTCCTTCCCTGACCCTGAGCCCCTGACAATCACTGATCTGTTTTCCATCTTTACGAATTTGTCTTTGGAGAACGTCATGGCTTTTCTCACTCAGCAAGTGTCTTTGGATTCGTTGAAGTTGTTGCACATATCAACCGTTTGTTCTTTTTCACTGCTGAGTAGTAGTCCATGGTGTGGCTATACCAGAGTTAGTTTCAGCATTCACCTGTTGAAAGACACTTGGGTTGTTTGCAGCTTTTGACCACCACAGATGAAGTTAGCACGAACACTAGTATGCAGTTTTGGTATAAACATAAGTTTTCATTTCTCTGGGGTAAGTACCCAGAAGTTTGATTTGGGCCATATGGTAAGTATGTATTTAATGTTCTAAGAAACTGCCAAATAGTTTTCCAGAGTTTGTAGCATTTTGCATTCCTTCCTATAAAGTTCTAGTTCCTGCACATTCTCATCGGAGCCTGGCATTGTCAGGGATTTTTGTTTTGTTTGTTATTAAATTTCAGCCATTCTGATAAGTTGCAGTGAGCTCTCACCCCGGTTTTCACTTGCATTCCCCCAGTGGCTAACGACGGTGAACATCTTTCCAACTGCTTATCTGCCCTCCTCCTCTCCTTTCGGGTGAGGTGTCTGCTCAAGTCTCCACACACCCTTTCATTTTAAACCACAGAGATGGCACTTCTTCATCATTTTTCTAGATAAGATCTATAGGCTATAAAAATATGGCTGGATTGGGCAAGCCCTTTGAATTTCTTATGCTGTCAACTCATTTTCCTTTTATAAATTCGATAAGTGTACTCTGAAAATCACTGAATAAGAATAAAAATGTGAATAGAGGAGTTTTCAACACATAGTTTTACTTCCTGGGAGAGAAAGGAAAACAGAATGAGTTAGGAGGTACATTATGGATAATGTAACCAAATACGCAGAGAAGAACAAAGCTAATGAGTAATAATGCAGGGACTGGCACACAGCTGCCCGCATAACTTTTACATTCACGTACAATTTTTCTCTATGCTTGCTTATTCAGGTGTCCTAACACACATTCAATTGTTATTCATTGGACTTATAGGGTTTTTGTTTTTTTTTAAACTAGATGTGTTATTAGGAAAGCATTTTTGTCATCTGCAGGCACAGCTGTGTGTGAAATGACATCTTAGTGAATGCATACGAGGCAGTCTCTACAAATTTCGTTCTAGGTTTATTGTGTTTATTCCAATGCCTCCTGGCTCCACCTGCTCCAGTAATGGCTCAGATTCATATTCCAGAAAGCACTGTCCAGCCAGCCCAGTATCAGCTCCAGCCCACACTGAAGGTGCATAAAGTCCCTGATGTGAATCCAGGCTGGTGGTGGTGCAGGGAAATCTCGAAATAAAGCAAAACTTAAACCTCTGTTTAGAGTCCCCCATTCTATCTTTATTGTGTTCACATTTGACTTTTTGCCACACAGAACTTGCAACAGCACTTTATTAAAAATTCCAATCCATGAGATTTTCAAATTTTCCGTATGAAAAAACAATGATGGATGCATTTATGAAGCCAGATATTAACAAAGAATGGGAAAATGGTTTACAATTGTGTTTTACCTATTACAAGTGATAATATATTTTGAGAAATATGTTGAGTTTAGCTGCCACAGCTTTCATTTCTTCCATAGCTTTTGAAATAAAATGCGTATTTATCACACATTTACTCTGGGCAAATAAGATCCATAAAATGCCAGACAAATTTAATGAGGAATACTTAAATATCTCAAGCTTTTTCATTTTGAATTTTATATTCCAATTTTTGTGCCTGACAACAAATGTTTGTTTCAGAAACAAAATAGAACACAACGCGTGTGTGGACACACACGCTGCATGTTTTAATTTTGTTTTTTCATTGCTAGGATAATCTGCAGCCTCATATTCTTTAATGTTAATAAATATATCAGGATGCATGGCCACAGTTAATCACGTCTTGAATAATTTCTAGTAAATGCCCTCCTTGAAATAAAATATGAGAAAGAACACATTAAAATAAAACACGAGAGATTGCTTATCATGGAAACCTTAAACCATTATTAAGAAATCAAACAGTAAGATGAATGCGACTATTAATTTCCAGATTTTTTGGAAAGAAAGAGTAAACTTTTAGAAGGCCTGAAGCTTTAAAAATTCTATGGTACTACACAATGATGACGACGATGACTACCTACGACCCACCTGTCCTGACACTCTGCTGCTTCCCCAGGGCTACATGGCAACCCCCACCCCAGGCTCTCTTGGGAGAGGCAGCCAGTTTCCCGGTAATGGCAGGATTTGGGATGTGTAAGGGGAAGGAGCATTTATTATAACAAGCGCAAACAGTTAAATAGCACTTACTGGGCACCGGGCACTATTCTAAGTGCTTTCGATATTTTAGCTCAATCAATCCTCTCAACCACACTAGGAGGTGGACACATTATTCATACCATCCCCAATTTATGGATGCACAAACCAAGGCACAGAGAAGTTAAATAGTTTTTTCAGGTTCCCAGTGCTAGGAAGAGGCAGAGCTGGGCTTCCAGCCAGGCAGTCGGGCTGGAGTTCACAATCTTAACTTCACCCTCTCTCGTAGGAAGAAATTTAACGCAGAAATGCAGAACATCCTCCTACGAATAACAGATGCTGCTTCTACAGAGGATGCTCTGGAAAGACTGAAGGTTCCCTCGAACCGTCATCATATTAACACCCTCCTCTTAGCCAGCGCTCTGCTTCCCTGTCAGAGAGGGGGACCCTTGAAGCAGTTGCTGATGCCAAAATGGAAAGATGCTAAAGTGATAAGTCTGATTTCCAAGCAGATACCCAGTCAGTGTTTTAAATAACATATTTCAGACAGAATCCAGCGACTCAGCAACTACTTGTGACGCATTCTTCCTAATTACCGTTGAACATTTGGTTCTCTCTAGACACTCTGCTGTCACTAAAGCACTGCTATTTCATGCATGAGAACTTGCTTAGCAAAAATATTTTCAAAAAGAACAAGGACAGCTGTCAAAAATGATCATAACCTTTGCAATGTGAGGAATCATGAAAGAAGCTGTTGGGTATCTTTATGTGTGAAATAGAAACCGGTCATAGCACTTAGATATTTACCTCAAATCTCCTAACACATATTACTATCTTGCACACATCCATATATTGCTTACAATGTTAGCAAAACACACTTGCCAGTGTTATTTCACATGATCTCTACGACCACCATGTACAGTAGGTAAATAGATATTTTCACTTGCTTTTTCTCAGAAAAGGTCTTCAAGCATCAAAGAGGTTTAAACAATCTAGTGTTACTACCATGTGCTGAACTAGCTTCCAGACTAGTGTTCTTCCCTTTACAGAACGCTGTTCATTCTTCATTTCCTTTGTTTTCCTCTCTTTTCTTTTCAGGAAGATTAGCCCTGAGCTAACATCTGCTGCCAATCCTCCTCTTTTTGCTGAGGAAGACTGGCCATGAGCTAAGATCTGTGCCCATCTTCCTCTACTTTATATGTGGGACGCCTGACTCAGCATGGCTTGACAAACACCCAGGATCTGAACTGGCGAACCCTGGGCCACTGAAGCGGAACATGCGAACTTAACTGCTACACCACCGGGCCGGCCCCCTTTCTTCATTTCTTGATGTCTTAGTGCTAGGAACGTTTTATTAAATGGTGTGGGTGTGTCTTACACATATTTATAAGTATGTGTAAATATCAGAAAATGTATATATGTATACATATGTGCCTATATATGTGCTTTCTGTGAACTGATTTTCAGATATCGATACCTATATCTGTACCTGTATCTTTGTCTCTATGTCTACAGCTTTGTCTATCTATACCTATATCTATATCTATACCTATATCTACACTTTCACTCTTTCTCCTACCAGCCATTTTTTGGTCAAAAAAAGAAACAGACTAATATAAAATATAGTAAAATCATATGATACATATATTTTTATTCATATAATCATTCTTACAATCACTGGGTTTGAATTAATGACGTCCATGGCTTCGAACCATTTGCTCAGATGACGGCACCCTGACTTGCCACTGGGAAGACAAGAGGACGAGTTAAGGTGTTGGACTACATCACTGCCTTTCAGCCTGAGCTCTGCAGCTCAAGGCCCCAGGTTGCAAGTCTCAGGGTGACAAGGAGCAGGCGAAGGAAGTGAGACTTTAGGCTGCACGCCCATTAAGCAACAAAAACGCCACTTCTCTGGGCTCAGTTATAGATGGGGCTTCTAGAAATTTGCGATCAAAACATATGTGGAAATCTGTGTTCTTTAAAGCCCCTTAAGTTTGTACATTTGTGGCATTCAATTCCTTTAAGAGACACGATGATGTTAAAATTTATGGCTCTCTTGTAGAGAATGGCATCTTCACTCTCTATACATCTGTGCAAAACACAGAGAAGTATAATATTGCTGCTTTAATGGAGTGACAAGCTAATTGTCTAGAAGTCATCCACCTATCTGCAATTTATACATCGAAGCAAGGCTCTGACGGGAGCTGTTGCCTTACTAGCTTACTTTCAGTTAACTATAAGTGCTCAATAGTAATGAAATCCCATTAAACAGAATGCTAATTAATCTTCAGGCTTTATTTTATCTGAATCAATAAGGTTTTACATAGTGTCCTATTTCAGAAGAGCAAACTATTATTTTAAGAAAAATTTTGAATTTGGCTTTGGTAATTTTCTGTACAAGACTTTAGTATATGAAAAAGGTTAAGAATCTGAAAAAGGTTGATCTAGGATAAATGTAGATTTGTAGTCATGATGATCTAGAATTATGAACGTATGAATTATTTTTAAAAACAACTTTAATATATTTAACATTCAAGAGATGTCAAATATCACAGTGATTAAAAACTGCTTTTAGGAAAAAATTTGGTAGAAACTATGCTTAAGGAAAAATATTTAGGTTTAAAGGATTGTTTATTTAATGTCCATCCCTCAGAAATAAAAGATCTAATTGTGGTCCTTAGAAATATATTAGTTTTAACAATATCCTAACAAGCAAGATTCTAAACCTTCCAGTGGATAATCAATACAGTCATTGCTAATGATTAGGTGAATCCACAGACATTTTCTGACTCTGAAGATGGAGGGGGTTTGTTGTCACATCATCAAACATGATGGACCATTTGGCTAAAGAGAAGGGTAAGTCTTTATTGGAAGCAAACATTTTTTGAAGCTCAATTTCATCAGCAGCTATCACTGCATTCATTTTATTTGCAAAGTAAGGGAGCTTTCTGATCTATAAATGCCTATTATAACAGGGCTCAACTATGTGTGAGTGGTATTTGAAAAAAAAAGTTGACATAAATATAATTTTCAAAGAGGTGCTGCCACCTGTTGGTTGCTCTTCCATGAAGTATATACTCACTCAGGAAAGCTTGGGAAGTCAAGAGAAATGCTCAATGAAAGGACTCGGAACATATCAGAATCACAAGCAATTCCATTATGCCAGTATTTCTTATTTGGACTGCGCCCACTATTTTTGATAGGTTTCAGAGAGACTCATTGGTATAAAGTAATTTTTCCAAATGTTAATATAGCAGTAGAAAAGATCCATTTCAGAAATGGAGAAATGTTCCATGTTTTATTGAGGTCAGACATATTAATGCTATGTCTATAATACCAATTGAGGCAATAAAAAGTAATTTTTATTATACTGAATAAAAGACCAGAAAAGATCACTTACACTTTCCGTTCTCAGCATTTCATTTAGACTCCATGTCCCATTTCATCACTGATTATTTCTTATATTTGTAAATATCTTTTTACTAATCTTACTCTTTAAATATAGTAGAGATCAAGTTTCTCTTCTCTGCTTTTGTTATGTTCTTTAAAATTTCTTTCATTCCTAAGGAATTAACTTAGGGTTGAAGGAACAGTTGTCCCTAAGGAAAAAATCTACCCACTGTAGTCACTGCAGTGGCTGTCTGATCAATAATTATAATATGAGAAGGTCTCATGATTTTTTTTTTTTGGTGAGGAAGATTGGTTCTAAGCTAATATCTGTTGCAAATCCTCCTTCCTTTTGCTTGAGGAAGATTATCACTGAGCTAACTCTGTGCCAATCTTTCTCCATTTTGTATGTGGGATGCTGCCACAGCATGGCTTGATGAGCAGTGTGTAGTTCCGGGCCTGGGATCTAAACCTGCGAACCCCAGGCCACTGAAGCAGAGCACACGAACTTAACCACTATGCCACTGGGCCAGCCAGGTCTCATGATTTTTTAACAACTTCATTTAACTTTGACTTGAAATTGGAAATCTTTTTTGAGTCAAATGATTATCTTTATTATTTATCAAAATATTCTAAAAAAATGGATATATTAATTGTGGTATACTAAACACCAATTATTTCACTTTAAAAACTGGACAGTTGTCTTAAGGAATATTCAGCAGTATTTATGATATTTATGGTATGTCTTTAATAGTATTAAAATAATTACTTATTCAAATCAATGACTTCATATGCCAAGGATTTAAAGAGTTTCCAAAATGCACCTGCAGCCTAAAGGAGTAGTACAAACCATGGGAACCACAGGCTAATTCCAAAGGACTCAAGGAAACTGAGATTTAATCCAGTTTTTTCATACCAGATTAACCTTGAACTGCCCTTCAGTATACAACCCAGGTATAAGCGGACACCATCACAGCCCCTTGGGGTCTGCCGGACAGTGCTCTGAGTCCTTTTACTGCACTTTGGCGGGTGGACGCCCGAGGCCCTCCCTGGACATTGAGCATTCCAGGAGTCAGGGCAGAGCTTCCATGCCTACTCCCACTCCCTCTTAGAGATCTGTGGTCCTACTGTTGCCTCTCTCCTGCCCCTTGCAGACCAAGGCGTGAAGATCAAACCTCAAGTGACATTTGCAACAGAAACTCACCCAACTTCTGACTCCAACAGCTCTTGCTGGGGCCTGAGGAGGGTGAGGACACACAGAGCCAGTTCCCCAGCTCCTTCCCTGGCCCCTGATGTCCACACGCCTACTCCACCGCCCCTCAACCCAGAGGCCCCAAAGATGCTTCTCCCCGGAGAGGAACTGTGCGGCTGGCAGTGTCTCAAGTCATCTCCTACAATATTATTAGAATTCCTCTCCTCTCCTCACCCCATATCCTGCCTCATGACTCTTCTTTATTAATTCACTTACTCAGCATCCTTTATCATGTTATTCTAAATTGAGAGTGCTACATTAAATGACCTTCTAAATGCCTCTCCCTTTGTCTCTCCTTACCTGGATAAAATAGCCACCTGGATATTCTGCCAAGGCTATTTTTAAAGTTTATTTACCTATTGTTGTGAGGCATGGAAATACAGTGGGAGCATGAAAATGTGTGTATGAGCCTCAGGACCATTAGGAATGAATATGTTTCAGAATGACCAAGGCAGGTGCAGCTGTCTTAATTCTCTGTCAGGCACATACTGGGCGCCCCCAGTTACCAGGCACGGTCAGAACTGTCACACTGAGAACACATTTGGTTTTCATCCGAGGAGTGATTCAGGTCATCAGTGTTTTATGGTAAGATTTCTTCATGGGGCTAGTACAATTACAGCTGCTCTTTAGGCACCTGATGCAGAAAATAGGGCTGTCCTGGGGAAGCAGCCACGGATGATGTTGCATTCCATCAGAAAATGCTTTCAGGGTTTTCAGAGCCCCTCCCCATCTCCTAAGTTAGGAACTTGGATGAAAGACTGCACACCTACATGATAAACTTGGGAGAGGTCTATATAATCTGAGGGGACATAGAATTTCCTCATTATTGTCAGTAAAGGGAACTCACCATGAACAGAAGCCTGTTTATGTGCTATATTCCAAAACCCCTTTACTCAGCCAGTTGTGTTGAATTCCAAATTCATTTTCCCATAGAAACAGTGTTATACATGATCATCAGTTCCATGTTCCGCTCACAATACTACTTTACTATCGCATCTAAGCACATGATTTGGACCACACCAAGCAGAAAGCGTGCAAGGGCTCTCAAGTGCTGGCGATTCAGTATGAGAGCGGGACTGGCCCCACACTCAGGGGAGGAGGAAGAGGCACCCCCGTCCTGGATTCCTGAATTGTAACTGCCCCTAGGATGGCCAGGAACCTTGTGTTTACTATCTCACTCCTCCTTAAACGTGCAGTCAGAGGGAGGGAGGACACACGTAGTGAGCCCAGCACAGAGAGGTCAGGTCCTTGGGGAAGGACAGAGGCATGGTTATCCACTTGAGCTGGGGCTCAAACTCATGCTTGTCTGTCTGTGCTTCTCCAAACTTATAAACTCAGTACCTTTGAAAAGAGGACATTCCCCCTCCAGGGTTCTAATTGTTTTCACTCATTCAATCACAAATATCTTTTTGAATACCAGGCTGGGTGCTTCCAATGCAAAGGGGAACAAAGAGGTCACTTCAGCATCAATGGCACTTTTGGTTTAATATGAAATGTGGATGTGATCACATAAAGAACTATGTAAATTGAAATTATGACAGGATATGAAGGAAGGGTTCTCTGAGCATAATGGGGGCTATATGAGATTAAGTGGTCAGTGAAGACCACTTTGTGAGTAACACTTAAACCAAGACAGGAAGGATAAGTAGACACGGATGGGGCAAAGGATTATAGGTACAGTAGAGGGGACAGTATGTGCAAAGACCCTGAGGCACAAAAGAGCTTGGTGCATATTAAAGAACTAGAAGACCTGCTAGAGGTAGAGAGTGAGGGAAGAGTGGCAAGAGGAGAGTTTGTACAAATATGGGTGAGATAAGGAATATCTTGAAGGGCAGAAAAATTTTATAGTAGGAAATAAAAGGTGGTCCACACTGGATCTGAGGCTTCATTTGCTGGACATTGATTTCTGTGTGTGACTCACCCATAAATCAAGTGTTAAGTCAGAAACTACCCATAAATTGAGCAAGAAAAATTAATGGCATAGTTATGTAATATTGTAAGGAAATGGTTTTGTGATGAATTGGATTATCTTTCTACAAATCTGTACTCCTCCCCTTCCCACGGTGGTGGAATAGGCTTCCGTGTCACACTCTCATACCAACGGGACGGAGAGTATGCGATGTAAGCATCAAAGGGTATGGCAATCCACTGAGAGAACTACATGCCCCTTCCTCCTGTGCCCAGAAAGACCACACATCAAACCGATCTGAACCTTGCCTGCAGCCTGGAGGCAAGCCCAGCCAGCACACTGCACGAATCAGGGCCGTCCAACCAAGAACTGACAAACCAAAGTTCATGAGCGATGTGCACAACTGTGAGTGTGCAAATAAATGTCTGGTATTATGTGTCACTGAGTTTTGGGGTGGTTTATTATGTACTTTGTAGCAGCAATAGCTAACACAATGTTTTAACATTAAAAACTGCCCTCATTCCCCCACCTCCAACATACACGCACATATGTACTTGTACACACACACACACACACACACACACAGATTCTCTGCTCTGGCTCACTGTAGGTTTGAGAACAGCAAGAAGAAACAGGACAATAACGGCCGGGAGGCTAAGCAGCATATGAACCGTGATCAAGTTTCCTTGAGATGACTTCTAGTTAGGCCATGACTTTGTAATTGAATTGAATTAAACTAGTTTGCTTCTACTGATTGCACTGCTCCTGGCTTCATTATAAACCCATTCTACAGGACATTTCAGAATTTCTGTGAAATTATTTCACTCAAAAATAAAAAACTCAGATATCAGTAAAATGCAGTGGCAAAGAGAACTGGATTGAGCAGCTAGCACATACTTGATCTCAGTTTCCAGCCTAGGAAAATCTTGGTCTTTTCTAGCACATTTCTTTATAGCCAATAAGATGCTGGCGCTTAAAGCTATTACATTTCTCCCTTGCGTATAGCTGGGGGCTTTTTATGTTGCTTTAATGCTTCCCACTTCTTAAGGTTTTTTTTTTTTTGAAGCATATCTTTTAACAGTGAGGTTTTACAGCACAGAATCCAGGATGACATTGAAAGGCATCTAAAAGAGAGAAAATTGCATTGATATATTTGGCCATTGTGTCAATGGCTGAACTAGTCTAAGCTCTAGATGTGATTTTTTTTTTTAAATGTATCTGATGGCTCTTAAACATTCCCATAGCCTAAGAATTTAAATACATTAAAATTCAGAGTTCATGAAATCTAGAGTCCTTTCCACTGCACAGGGAGTTCTTAAAATAGGACAATTAAGTTTCTTGTTCTTAGATATATGGGTTTATAAAATTTTAAAGCTGAAACAAGCTTCAGAACTCCTGTAATCTGGTATAACCAACTTTGTGGGTCATGAATTCCTTTAAGGATCTAGTGAAACCTATGAAATACCTCCCCAGGAAAAATTCCTGATCAAAATTTGGTACATACATACAGGGAGTTCAGATCATTCTGAATCTCATCTATGGACACCTTACGAGTTCTTGGTCTCCAGAATCAGAGCTCTGATCTTGTCTTATTCCAGAGGAGAATCATTTTTCCTGTCCTACGTATCTAATTCTCCAGTGCCCTGCAGGCTCAGTGGCAGCTGTCAGCACAGCGAGAGGCCAGACTACTGCAGGATCACTGTTTATCGACTTGCTTCTGGTTTATTTCCAACATTCATAAGTACTTAGAGAGCAGTACACTGAGCGTCAATACATCTGTCACCCAGCTTTCAACAATTGTCAACATTGGCCACCTTGTTTCACTTACTTCCCCTCCCTCACTTTTTTGGCTGAAGTATTTTAAAACAAATCCAAGGCATCCTACTATTTCATCTGTGAAAACTGCAATGTGCATTCCTAAATGATAAGGATATGCTATTATCCCAATGAGTAGAAATTCCCAGGCCAATTAATGAAAAATCCCTCATATCATCTACTAAATTCATATTAAAATTTCTTTTGTCTCGAAGATTTTTTTTTTTTACTGTTGGTTTGTTTAAATCAGGATCCAAACAAAACCATTTGCCTATTTAATTTGCTTGTTGTATCTCTCAAGTCTCTTCTATTTAATAGTCCCTTCCTGAATTCTCTTTTTATTGATTTGTTTTAAAAAGTAGTTCTTTTTTTTTCTTGAAGAAAAAGAATCTTCCTTTTCCTGAGTTTGGTCAATAACATCATGTAGTATCACTGAATTTGTTCTTCCAGCCTATCATGCATTAAAATCTGGGAATTAGAGATAAGTGATCTTTAGTTTTTGCTCTATTATGTTTAATGTAAAAAGGGAGAAAGAGTCTATGTAAATTCCCTCAGTCCATGGAGAATGAGATCAATGGAAGACAGATTCCATGTTTCAATCCAAACTTCCCTCATCTCTTCTGTAATACGAGTTTTCTCATTATTTCACTGATTTATTTCTCTTCTAAGGAACAGGCCTTTCCTATTAAGAAGACTCTCCTTTTCCTGTATATCTTCTTATTCTGAAGAGCATGTAGGCTGCAACAATGTATATTCCAAATCTTCCTCTGAGACAACGTGCATGGAAGCATTTGGCATAATCCCTAACAAATGGCAAGGTCTTAAATGTTGGTTGGACCCAAATCGAAATAAATCTCATTTATCAGTACATCAGTTATTAAAATAAATAATCGGTTTCTGGATTAAGGTAAACTTATTGCAATATAAACCAAGATATTCTCTGTATTGACAGTGGAATGAGAATACTTCTTCCTATTCATTGTCACAGTCAATGTCAACTTTTAGAGAATGTCGTGCTTATCTGGTACCCCAAAATGAATCATCGAAAACAAACAAACAACAAAAATACCCAACAAAAGACTGAAGACTCAGACTCCACTTTAGGAAGGTGAAATAAGTATCTTAGTTGGTTCACATCTTACGGCTGTGGGAAAAATGAATACTGCACATAATTATCACGAGTCTGTCACTGAACATATTGACCAGCTTATTACTCCAATAGCTACATATTCTAAAATATCTATTGAACATCAGGCTGTAAAGTATGTAATGTTAAATGCAGCTCAGAGTAGATTATGATCTTATCTTAAGACTTTAAATAGAATTGATTCTTTTTTTTTAATACTTTCTCAGGTAGAATCAACATCTGCTACTTAGAGAAAACTAAGGATTATTATTATTACTTAGATAGGCAAACCTAATGAACCCTGATGTAAGGATTGTATTTGGCAGGAACATAAGCATGACAGTTGTCAGCACCTCTTAATTTGCAATTAATCAACAACTGCCTTGTAATATCTCTTTTATTGAACTTTCTTGTTGCTTAACTTTTTGTGCTTCTCAAGCATATTTTGAAACTCCTCGAAAGCAGAGACTACTCTAGCAGTAGGAAGACAGGGGTTATCTGATCATTCATTCTTTCATTGGACAACTTGTTAAAGCACGACAGTTACAAGCTCAGCTAATACCAGAGAAAAGGACGAAAGGGCACAGTTCTTGTCCTCAACAGGCTTGCTTCTTTGAACCCTTCTTCATCCCATTCCTGGGAGCTGAAGAAGAGCCCCCAGAGCTTCATCTGCTCTAAGAACAAGGGGGGACCTCCAAGATGGACTCCCTCCAGATAAGACGCTTACTAACCCAGAATGAGAATGACACTCTAGAAATCTGTGTCCTCTTGGCAAGAGCTCACACCCTTTGCCAATGGAGAATGACTGTCCAGTCTCTCAGCTGACCAAGGACCACTCAATCATGCCAAAAGCAGAAGACACTGAAGCTCTGCCTATGAACACCAAGAGGGCCTTCTACGATAATTTGAAAGTCAGCGTTACACTCATAGCCTCAATCCACTTCAACAAATATTGATTATGTAACTACCATGTGTCAGGCATTTTTCTAGGTACTGACCATATAGTACTGAACAAAATGATACTTTTCTTTAAAGAAACTAAACCCAAGGAGTCTAGCAGAGGAACCCACTATGCATGATTAGCCCTAGCTGATGGTTCCTTTGAGTTGGGATATAAAAGACTGGTCAAGGAATTTAACATCAGCTGTGCGGTTGTGGTATCTAGGCAATGACAAGGCTAGTTACCCAGCTACTGGGGCGAGTGGTAGAGACCATTCATGTCCGTGAATTACTTACAAATCAAACACATCTGATATATAAATAAATTATATGTGTATACTACAAGGAGACACCTAAAGATAAAAGAATTTCCATCCTTGCCTTCCACACTCTCCATGCTAGCACTCTCTCTGTCTCACCACCACCATCTACCTTGAGAAACCTTAGTGGTAACCTTTGTGTGCTTTCATCTTTGTTCACGTCAGTCACCACAAAAAGCCCAGGAACTCTGGACACCGTCAGCTCCCAGACCATCATTCTCATATGGCTTTGTATAACCTCTTCTCTAAATCCATCTTTCACCCTCGTCAACTCCTGAAACCCTTCCACTGTGTTCTCTTCCACTGTGTCTTCATGGAAAGATGGAGAAGGAAACTCTCAATCCCAAAGGAGTATGTCAAAAAAAACATCATGTTTGAGGGGACCTTGAAATACAGGTAGAAATTTTATGACCAGAAATTGAGGCAGTGTATGTCACATAAAGGAAATACAATGAATGAAGTACTGGAAATGAAAAGGCTTGTATAAGTGTATGATTTGTATTTCAACATCAAATATGAACTCTAATAAAAATTGTAATAATGTTCATAGTTAACATATGGAAATTAATTATCACCTAGAATATTATATTCACATTAGAAATGGTATCAATTAATGAAACTGTACATAGCAACAGAAATAAGCCTAAAAATTTCATGGAGGGAGTATTTTTGACTTCACAAGGGTCAGCTTGCACCTGCTCCCTCAGCGTCTTCAGACTGCCATCTGTCCCCTCAGCAATCACACAAAGGCAGCTTGCAAATGCATACGCCCTGCAGGGAGAACATAGCTTTTCATAGCTCTGCACTATCTAGTGTCTGAACAAGGTAAGAATATATTCTCATGTTTAATAGGAGTTGCAAGTCCTAGTTTCTTGGCATACACTATTCTAACCAAAACAAACTGTCTATAAGCTCTTTACTCCTTCTGGGCTATTGCATTTAGCTTGGGAATATTGCTGTCAATTGAAAGAGCAATTGCCTAGGTGACATCCAAATGTCACAGGTAACTTCTTTGAGGTTTTCATATTGTTACTTTAAATTTTTGCTTTCACCTTTTATTTTGGACTAATTTCACAAGGTATTGTTTGTATTCAAAAGGAATGAGTCTGTGCAGGTGCATTAATCTCACAGAGAGACAGCTTTAGCCATGAGGGTAAAGACACAAACAGAATTCACCCAAATTCTAGGCAAGCCAGAGAGAGTTGAAAATCTCAACATATTTTGCAATTAGATTCGGCATTATTTTTCTTTCTGTCAACTGGCTTACACATGCTTGTACCTCCACAATGCGTTGTCCATACCTTGTGATGATTATTTATGGAACAAATAAGGATCTACAATGACTAGGAGGTCAAAAACATCTAAAACCTCATCTAAAAAAACATCTAAACCTCAGTATGCTCTCCTTACACCTCCTTTTCCGATCTCTAATCTTGGGAGGCGGAGCCATTCAGAGAGAGCAGTGCAACATGGAAATCACAGAGAAAAAACGCTGCCTGAATCAGATCAAATCAGTATTTCCATTTAAATGATTTTACTATTACCTCATCCTGAGAGAGAATTATCAAAGCACAAAAGATATGAATGAGGGTGCAAAAGAATCATTACATTTATAATCAACTTTCTCTGGGAGCTAGACTAAATTTTTGGCCACTATTTGTAACCTTTACACGTGAACAGGAAAACTACAGAGAATACAGAGCATTTGATTCTCCCACGCAAACCCCCTTCTCCGTGGGGCCACTTCTACTCTTTGGATAAAATCCTGGGCAGGTGGATGGTGTCTTCTCCTTTCCCCCTCCTCCTCCTTATCGACTTCCTCTCCCTTCTCTCTCTTCTGCTCCTTCCCCTCCCCCTTCTCCTCCTCCTACTTCCTCCTATTCCTATTCTTACTCTTTCTCTCATTCTTATTACTCTTATGTTGATTACTCATCATAATTTTAGAAGTCCCTTGGTCACTACTAATCAAAAAAACAAGATATTGGGGCTGGCCTCGTGGTACAGTGGTTAAGTTCCGCTTTGGCAGCCTGGGGTTCACTGGTTCAGATCCCGGGTGTGGACCTATGTATCGCTTGTCAAGCCATGCTGTGGCAGGTGCCCCACATATAAAGTAGAGGAAGATGGGCACAGATGTTAGGTCAGGGCCTGTCTTTCTCAGCAAAAAGAGGAAGATTGGAGGCAGATGTTAGCTCAGGGCTAATCTTCCTCAAAAAAAAAAAAAAAGAAGAAGAAAGAAGACATTTTCAGTTAATAAAATGTCCAGTCTCTTTTAAGAGTCAAATTCCAAAATATATATAAAATTTCATCACAGGCTTTTCCCCAGTCAGGACCTGCTTCCATTGGGAAGCCTCCGGAAGTAAAGTGGAGGTGGGTTTGAATTCTCATCGATTTCTTGTCCTTGTACTTCTTTCCCTTCACACCTTGAGCTTACTGGCTGGGGCTTCCCACTCTTCAGGGTCACTGTGTGGGTGGTATGTGAGTGTTGGGGATAAGAGAGGCTGACTGGAGGGGCAGTGTCATGGCCCAGTCTTGATGCTCTCTATTGGGAGCTGACTCTTTCCTTTATGGGAAAGATATTCCACAGGAACATGTGAAGGCCACTGCCTGGGCATGAGACACGGGCAACACCTCTCTGCTGTTCCTCTGCAAAGATCCACCCCAAGCCCAGTGTTAGCACCTGACAGTGCCCCTGAAGCCTTCTTTGCAGAGGTTTCCTGCTCACAGCGAGTGTCTTGAGTGGGCTTCTTCCCTAAATGATCCACATCTGGCCCTCTTTTCACCTTGTAGTCTGAAGGGCCATTTGCTCTCCCACGGCCCTCCATTATGCTGCCATGGACCATACTGGCCAGTTTCCCACCTGGAGGCCGGTGCAGACTTGAGTGATAAGATACACTGGTTAAATATTTCTGTAAAATAGAGTTGACATTTCTATGAAAACCAGGCTGATAGCTCTGGAAAGGTCTTATCAAGAGTTACTGAATTACTTGTGAGAAAGAAAATGGCCGAAGGAGGTAAGAATCATAAAAAGAATATCAGTCAAGAAGGTCTCTATTGAAAGTGCTTCACAGGTGACTCTAAGTGCCCTGCTCTTTAGGGAAACCAGAGCTGGAAGGGGCAGAAGCTGTATCAGGGGTTCAATTTGTAAAGGATGGACTGGGAGCAAATGCAATTAGCAGGTCCACATGCAAAGAAAAGGCCCAGCTCCTCAGCAAAAAGTTAGCAAAGAAATCAACATTTACACGGTTTATGTTAAAATAAAATGCTTAGGACCAGCCCAGGTGGCCTAGTGATTTAGTTCAGCACACTCCTTTTTGGCGGCCCAGGTTTGGTTCCAGGTGTGGACCTACACCACTCATCTGTCAGTAGCCATGCTGTGGTGGTGGTTCACATACAAAAAAAGAGGACAATTGGCACTAGATGTTAGCTCAGGGCAAATCTTCTTCAGCAAAAATTAAAAAAACAAAATGCTTGGTGTATGCATGTATCATACTTATGATTTTCTGTCTGAACCAGATGTTTCAATTGCCTGACCATCTACCCACTACTGCTGACTTTGTAAGACCAAGGTGCTTCCATTTTGCCATGTGATCTCCTTCCCTCAGGTTATAGAGTCAGAAAACAAATGGAAAACCAAAAATAAAAAAAAAAAAAATCTGAGGCAGAAAACAAAAACAAAACCCTCTTCTCAATTTGGCTTCTCCCTTAAGCCATCCTCCTATATCTGGTTTTTCATCCACGCTCATCTAAATATATCGGTTTACTTATATCTTCATGGTTGCACTTCATAATCCCACAAAAAGTCTCTCTAGGTCAGTTTCCCTGAAGGGAATTAACACCCCCAAATTATAAGACTCAACAGCCCCTGATAATCTTCTTTCATCTAGTGATTTTCTTGAGTATTGACACAGGCGCTCACCCTCTTTCCTTGGTTCCTGTGCTATCTGGATTGTGTTTTCTTCCTATTTCTGACTACTTGTTTTTCCTCTTCTTCAGTGGTGTCTTCAGCAGCTCAACCCGATATCCTTTGCTTTAGGTTATTCTCTCCCTCTCACTCACAACTCCTCGTTTCAAGCCTGTTATTTCAACTCACCTTCTAGGGTGGTGCCAGTGCTGTGTGGGTGCCCACAGCTCAGAGCTCTGCCACTGGAAGGGTCTCAATAAAGGCTGTGAATAAAGGGTTAACTTCCAAACTACACTGCTAGCCTTGACTTCGCCCTAGCCTCCAAATCTACAAAATCGGGGCTATCACAGGGCAGTGGCCAACAAGGTGGGCCATAGATGACATGTTGGCCAATGCTAGCAAGTTGTGTAGCTTAGGGAAAGTTACTTAAATAAGACTCTTTTGCTTTATCTAGGCTACAGAAGTGATAACAAAATATCTGTGATTATAATAAAACGATAAATAGTATATTATAAACAATATGATGTGGTCAAGGACAGCACAGTGCCCAGCACATAGCCAGCCCCCTCTGTAAATGGTAGCTTTAACTCCTTGCTAGATATCACCTCCCTGATATCACCTCAAATTTGTCTAAAACTTAATCAATTACCTTAAATTTCAAAAGTGTTTCTCCTCCTCTCTGCCCTACTTCAGTGACAAAATGACCATAGCTTTGGTCACTGAGACTAGTAATCAATTTCTGAGTCATTTTTACTTCCTTCTCAACCCTCATTTCCGATCAGTTGCCAAATCCTGCCTCCCCCTCCCCATCCCCAAATCTACAAATTAAATCTGAAAGCTGAGCTTTCTTCTTCTTCCTTTTCACGCAGTCGCCAACCTCCTTTGGGCCCTCATCGTCTTTCATCGGGACCCTTGCCGTTGGCTCCTCACTGGGCTATTGTACATGGACTGCCTGGTAGGGCACCAGCCCGTAACAGTCCCCTTACTTCTATTACACTCTTATAAGGTTGCCAATTATGTTCCTAATAACATTGTCTTGGAAACTTTCAATGGCTCTGTACTACCTGGAGAATCAAGTCCAGGTTTCTAACCCCTGAAGGATCTGACCTCAACCCGCCTTTCCAATCTCCCCTCCAGGTGCAGGTAGGCAGGCACCTGTGATTGCCTGTACGCAGTACTCACATTTCCAGTTCTCCAGCCATTGTATTCCCTAGGTATAGAATAAATTTTGCTTCCATTTCTAATCATAAAAGTCCTGCCTGTATTTCAAGGCCCATCACTTTCCTGATATTCTCCTTACTAAACTTTTTTGCAACTAAGAGCTCCTTTCTCCATCTTTCCATGATATTTCCTCAAAACTGTCAGAAAACACATATTTTTTCATGTTTAACAATAATTTGTATATCTACCCATCTATATCTACAAATGTATTTCTATGGATATCTATCTGTCTATATCTCTCTCTCTTTTTATCTATCTCTCTCTCTCTTCTAATAGACTGTATGCTCATTGAGGATTTTACTTATCCTGATTTTACCTAACACAGTGGTGGATGGGTTCAAAAAATGGAGTGAATAAATGTATCAATGTATTCTACTATATATAAATCCAATTATGAGTAATGATATTTTGAAATGTCTTGTAAAATATGTGGTGGGAAACACACATTTTTCTAAATCATATAAAATAAATCCTAAAAGTTGTTAGACAACACTGGCTTATTTATCTATTATAAACTTATCAAAATCTAAATAACTTTTTGTTTGAAAAATCAAGAGCAGACTTCAAATGCATTTGTCTTTGGCTCACTTTCTGCTAGATTATTCACATATTCCCGTTACAGAGGCAGAAGTCACATAAAATATCCTAGTGCCTACTAGAGAATTATTCTGTATCCCTCCAGCCCTCCACTTGGAGCATTCACTGTCTTAGGACTTTGAGTCCTATTGGGTTTCTGAGAGTTTCTTCCTCTCTGTGTAAGCCTTCAGGTACACAACATGGGCATGGTCAACACTGTTATTTGGCTTCTCCTTTAGATGTATGCTCTTGCTTCCACACACCGCCCTCCTAGGACAAGCAGGTTGTGCCAACCCAAATTTCCAGAGACCAGATTCTCTCCCTGAATCTTTCCTGAATAGTTTCCTGGAGTCTGTTAACCTGATGTAAGTCTCTGGTGAGAGACTCTATAGCCTGGTGTTTGGGAATTTTCTCCCTTTCATATACAACAAGGGACAATCGGATTAGAAAGCCACTCTGAGAAGGAAAAAATAAGCAATGATTAGATTATTTGCTTACCAAACGCCATGAAGAAGAGGTGTCAAAGTCTCACTGAAAAGAGATCTTTGCGAAGAAGGGGTACCATAATTTCTGTGCATGGTTCAGTAAACATTCAATACCTCTTTAGAGTATATGGATGTATATAACGTTTAGATTCTCCATTTCTACCCATCCTCTTGATGCACACCAGCACACCCTGAAGTCAGCATGCTACTGGAGAACCGGTTCCTTCCCATACTCACTTCAGACAGAGCCTCCCGAGGGCCATCTCCAACCTGCTCTCATGCTCCTCTCACTCTGTTTACTTCACACCTTTACTTTAACATTTATCACTTTGTTATGCATTAAACATCTGACTCTCTCCACCACTAGGACATTTGAGAGCATTGAGGATAGAAACTAGTTTTAACTTCATGTATCTCTTACTGCTATTAAAATCCCCAGGACAGAGTCATTAGCACTTCAGTGTTTGTGGAAAGACTGCCTGAAAAGAATGAAGGGTTTGAGTCCATCTAAATGACTACACTTCAAGGTGGAAAATAACCACCTGTTCTTCATCCTGACAACTGTTCCAGAATTGTCAAATGGCTGATTCATCTTTGGGAAACAAGTTTAGATGCCTTTGGAAAACACAGTCATCTTTCTGCTACGGCTAACTAATATCCTGAGCTACTTACGGTGTCCTGGTTCCACCGGGGAAAGGATCTCAGAAATTCTGTAGGGCTTGCATTTGATACTGCCAAGTGGAATCTGACTTTGCAGTAGGCTTCTCTCTTGCGTGGAGTATCACTTTGGGATCCCCTTCGGTCATACAGATGTAAGTATGAACCTAGCAGTGCTTCACCCCGGGACTTTAAGTGCTGTGTAGTAACACAAATTCAATGTATTTTTAGCTGGATTATGCCTATGCAGAGGCAGGAAAGTGCTCTATGCCTTTGTTTGAGAAAAGTCCATAATTACTTCAAACAGTCCTCAGAAAATCTGGGGCAGGAGTGGGGGCAGAATGGGTAACAGGGGTGGGCCGATCCTCTTTTAAACTTCCATTAAAGGAGAACCTGTGACTGGAAATCGGACTGAGTTTAGTCCAAATAACCTGGATTAGACTGTTGGAGCCCCATGTAGTTAAGGTGAGGATTGGCCAAATGGAAAACATCACTGTGTACCGTGATGGTCTTTGCACTGGACTGCATGTCTGTGCCCCCCTAAATTCATATACTGAAATTCTAACCCTCAAAGTGATGGTATTTGGAGGGAGGGCTTTAGGGAGATGCCCTTGTAAAAGGAAGCTCTCTCACCCTCTGCCACGTGAAGAGACAATGAGACAACTGCCCTCCGTAAGTCAGAAGGAGGCCCTCACCAGAACCCGACCACGCTGGTACCCTGATCTCGGATTTTCAATCTTCAGACCTGTGAGAAATACATTTCTGTTTTGTAGCAGCCATTCAGCCTGTGATACTTTGTTATAGCAGCCCGACTGGACTCAGACAGTCTTGTTCAGGCTACAGAGTCCAGAACGTGCCTTGTAGAGGTGAGCAGGAGGATTCTGCTCAGAGGGCAGAATGTCCCACCTCCATCATCCAGAGGCAGAAAAGGAGCAGGGGTTCTGAGTGGGGAAGGGATTCCTGTTCCTTAGCAGCACAAAGGTGATGCCACATGGGCTGGTGGTGTGGCAGTGAGGCACATGGTGTCCCCACCACCACCAAGAGGCTGCTGAGAAGCCTGGCATGGGCTCACAGATGGCCAGGAGCCAGGCCTGAGAGCAGCTGTACACCCTTTTCTTGTGGGGTTTCCCAAGTCTTCTCACCAATTGGTGCCGTGGGAACTGGATGGCGGGGGTTGTACCAACTAGAGTTGCACAGATCACACACCCCTGGGGGTTATCAACTGCAAAAGAGGCCTGGGGACTAGAGGAGTCGAAGGGAAAGCACTAAGGACACATTCCCCAGCCCTGGCACAGAGGTCCCACGTGCAATGCTCCAGAATACTTAGGGTAACTCTGAATGGGCTGACTTCCAGAAAATAAGGATAGATAAGTCTTATGTCAGGATGTTCTGGACACATAAAGAAGTGGAGTTATATTTTGTCAGCCTTAGCTACGGAGGAAGGTGACATTATTTGCTGTATCTCCTTGTCTTGAGGTCCTCAATTTTATGTTATGGCTGCTAGGATTTAGAATTACTTTAAGTATATGAAATAATATTCTACTATCTCTGAGGTGTTATTCTAGGGAAATAATTCAGCTACTGGAAATAACTGGTCTGTCCTCTGACCAGAAGAATTTTGCTTATAAACACTTCCTCTTCTTGGGGACAAAACTAGGAGTCTGTTTTGTAGCCAAGGTTCTCGCTTCGACATGTGCATCTAAATACAAAGCTTTAGGCGGACTTTTTTCCTTGTACTTATGTTGATGGTCTGCTAAGCAGACAGTTACTGTGTTGCTGAGACTTCAGGTTGAAACAACAGATCTAGTGCTGGAGAGGAAGGTATTTCCCTTCGGCTTCTGATATGATAATGCCAAGGAGAAAATTGGTTTTCTTTAACGTAGCCCCAATCACTATATATCAACACATTATCAAGCGAAATAATCTCTTTTATGTTGCACTCTGAAAAGTTTTAATATTCATGTCAAAATAAAAAACGCTTAGAGTTAGAAAAAAATAAACAACATAAAAGATTTCTCCAGGATGCAGCAGCTTCCAAGCCATCATGGAAACTACAGAACAGGTAACATTAATGTCAGAATTGAAAGAATCACTAAAAATATCATTAAGTTGGGGTGACTTTAACATGATATTAACACGATTTGCCTTGGATACAGGTAACTTACTGAAACCTTTTGATTTAAAACAAAACTAATCAATTGCTTCAAAATACAAAAGGGTGCCATGAAGATCAAATAGCTAAGTGTTAATAAAAAAGACCACATTTCTAGTAACTCCAAAGTCTAGCATTCTGTTGGTTTCCCTAAGGCATCGCATCTGTGAACAGATTTGAGTTTTATTGGCTAAAGGGAACAATTCTCTGTAAATATAGGCATTTAGACTTATAAAAGGTGCTTATAAAACAGATAGAGGATGCCAGAAATTACACACATTTTGGAACTATAAAAAAAACTATTTAAGAAGGCTTCCCACAGGATGTCCCACAACATTCACCTAGTCTGACACAGCTTTATACTTGCCCTGATTCTTCCACCCAATAGCAGACTTTGGGAGAAAAAATAAAAGAAAGCAAATAATGGACAAAAGTCAGAAAGGCATGAGGGAAAGAACGGGTCATATAAGAAGAGCTGGAAAGCAAGAGAATATTTATAATCACAGGGTGGAGAAATGCAGCAATTGGAAAAAGTGGCCACAAAGAATTTCAAAGTAAAATAAAAGGTTAAAAAAAATAAGAAATGAGTCTTCTGTTTATTTTTTTAAAATGTACAACTCACAGAGAATCTCGAGGGGAGGAACACTCTTGAAAGCAGATCTAATCAACCTTTACCTTTCTTTAGGCAGAAATGCTTTTAAGTTTTAGCACAGACCAGCTCTTCCCAACAAGCATCGCTGGGATAGTGGTTAAACTTGTCACCTCTAGAGAGGGCTCCCCTCCCTACCAAGGTGGAAATGATGGTTGTAACTTTTAGGAACAGAATCAAAGCTTCACAAAGTATGAAAAAGAGAACTAAAAAAGAGAAAAAGAAAAAGTCCTGCATTTTGCCCTAAGACCTAAATCCTTGCTCTTTGATGCCAGCCATAGGAGAATCATCTAAGAGCCTGTTAAAAATGCTGAATCTCAGGTCCCATCCCCAAACTACTCAGTCTGAATCGGCATTTAGCAAGATCTTCAATTCCTATGATCATTTGTTTAAGAGTACTCATGTAAATAACAGTTATGAGATAAATCGAATTTGTTTAGGTATCATTTATGACAACTGCACCTGTGGTTATATTTGTGCAATCAAATAACCTTACTTTTCTTTTATTAATTATTACTAGGACTTGCTGTAATTGTACATATTTGTGACTGGCATTAAAATTATGTAAGAAACAATTCAAAATAATGAAAAGTTAATAGACTCACATTAAAACGCATTTGAACAAAAATGCTGTCTCTAGTTCATCATCATATCATGAAAGACAGCAGAGTTTCTACATGACAAGAGAGGAAACTTTGGTAATGTGGTACTATGTCCAAGAATTTGAACTTTATAAGGCCTCACACAGGAAAAGCCCTCTGGCATTTCATGTTGTCTTGCTGAGAGTTGATTGGGGTTATTCTTTAAAGAAATCATTACTCTTAGCATTTCTGTCATGTTTTCTCAGAAAATGCTAAAGGTCATTTCACTTTCTTAAGAAGAAATATCTAACATGTAATGAGTCACAGACATATCATTCTGTTTGGTTTCCATCTGTAGTAGGCAAAGATCAAAACCAAAGTTTTAACCCAGGACGTGTCGGGAAATTAGAATAACTGATCCAGAGCCATGTCTGTGGGGAAGATCAGAGACGGCAGGAATCCTACACTATGGCCAAGGTTCTGCCAAGGAGGAAGTGCAGGCTGGCAAAGGTGAATGATGGACCCAAGGTTACTGAGTGGGGAGCCAAAATAAAAACCCTAGTTTCAAGAATTTCCCATTTCATGTAATTTCTCCCAAATTTAGGGGGTGATGAACAAACCTATTTCAGAACATTTGGTGAATGGATCATCTAATTTCTAGAAATGAAGTGAAAACCTGCATCTTGTCCCAGATAACTATTTCATCTTTCATTTTTATCCTGCCCACTAATTTCCCCTTTATATGCCAACCACTGAGCTTGAGGCTGGAAAATGGAGAAGAAAAGACATCTTAAGATATGGTATATATACACAATGGAATACTACTCAGCCATAAAAGAGACAAAATTGGCCCATTTGCAGCAACGTGGATGGACCTCGAGGGTATTATGTTAAGCGAAATAAGCCAGTCAGAGAAAGACAAACTCTATATGACTCCACTCATAGGTGGAAGTTAATATATTGATCTGATTGGTGGTTACCAGGGAAAAGGGGGGGGTGGGGAGAGGGCACAAAGGGGGAAGTGGTGTACCCACAACATGACTAACAATAATGTACAACTGAAATCTCACAAGGTTGTAATCTATCATAATATTAATAATAATAATAAAAAAAAGACATCTTAAGAAAGCCTCCCCCATTTTGAATTCTGAAAAGACATCTTAAGAAACCCTCCCCCATTTTGAATTCTGGCGTCTCACAGGCTTCTGCCCTTGGTCCACCTGGATACTCATTCAGTTTTCCTGAAGGGATCACATACCACCTCAATGTTGCTAACACTCAGCTCTCTATTTCAAGATTTCACCTCTCTTCTAAGCTCTAGGTTCACACTCCTGACTCAAAGAATTTTTTTGAAGTCAGCTCAGAATCATCAGGACAAATCTACTTTGCATCTTCATGAAGCAGATTTTCTTTCTGAATTCAATTCTCATTTAAAGGGACAATGGCACCTTCATCCATTCAAACATAAATACAGAAGCATCCTGGATTGATCTCATCTCTCACTTACCCCCCAGCCAGGGCCGGCTTCATGGGCATATGACCTGTGCAGTCACACAGGGTCCCGCATTTTGAAGAACACTGTGCTTGGTTTAATGCTTGGTTTAATGTAGTCACCATCTTAAAAGTCGTAATAATTTTTTAACAACAGGCACCACATGTTCATTTTGAATTGAGCCCTATGAATTATATGACTGACCCTGTCCCCAAATCCTCTAAATTCTGCCCTTAGTCTTGCTTCTCTAATCAGTCCCTACACACTGCAGCTGAAATTATTTTCCTAAATCAAATCCAGGCAGTAAATACCTCCATTAGCTTTTTTTTTTAAGGCTAAAATTCTGCTGTCTATCAGTTTCCCAGAGAGTAAAGTTAAAAGTGTCTTTGGGTCTTGACTGTAGTTAATTTGCCCGCATAAATTCCCATGCATCTTTACCTCTACCCACAGGGGCACCTCACCCTGGCTTTCACCCTGTGTTTGTGTCTACATTACATGGACTGGAAGTCACTTCCTCCTTTCTATATTTGACACACTCTACTCATCCTTCAAGATTCGATTTTACTAATGTGATGCACGGCTCTTCCTCACTTTTCATCACTCTTTCTGGGTAGGCTCCATGCCCTGGGTCAATGGTATCAGCATGGGAAGTGATTACCAGCTGATTTACTTAGAGCTCCAGGAGAATCAGGTACAACTCTCTTCCAGTCCATGATTTCTTCTGGCCGCATGACTGATGACGAGAACAGGGGAGACAACGGGGTTGTGTAATTTCACAGTTCATTAATTTCACTGGCTGTGACCAAAATCAGTGAGAGAAAAAACAAGTGTTCTCCAAAAACCACATGTTCTCTTCGTGTACAGGATCAAACTAGTCTTCTCATACAATCCCAAGTCCTTCCTTTCTTGACTTCATTCCTTCTCTGTACCACAAACTCTCCCAGACTCTTTCCTAGATCTTCCCGAAGGCATTGCTAACTCATGCACTTCTAATCCCAGCCAACATCAATTTCATGCTTGTTTTCTTCATAAAGCCGCTCGTCTGCACAGGAACCCCCATTACCAGGCATCCAGAAGTAGGTATATGGCACACATGCAGACCTATGTCAAGAGGAGTCTAGCTCCCCAAGCTTACATTCCAGCTGTGTGCATGACCTACCTCATCTCTTCCCTGGGTTGCAGGACTGTCAATGGTCCCAAATTCCCTCTCCTTTTCTCTCTGTAAGGAATCAGGGACCTGAACACGTGTCCCTGAATTCACGACCTCACACCATGCTTGTTCCACAAACTAGTCCCAGATAATAAGAAATAGTGAAATCCTTGACAGTAGGGGCCATGTCTGCTATTTCTGAATCGTTTCACATTTATTTCATAAGATAGGCTGCAAAACGTTTGGTCAATGTGATCAAGAGAGGATTAACACGCACTTACATTCTCGTGTTCCTATCCTCACTTAACTTCACTCAACTCTTCTGCATCTCACCATTTCACCTAAAAATTATGATTTTCACTGTTAAAGACCATCTCTATTAGAGAAAAGATAAGAGGTGAAAATATGTAACTGAAGATCACCAAATAGGTATCAATGATGTAAATCTTTTTGAATTTGATTTTCTAGCAATTTAGTTCTATTTTTAAAATCTCTTCAGGTATGTCTTAATTTCCAAACATGCCTAACTATAAGTTTGAATCATTAATTTAACAGGTATTTATTAAGTCCATACTATCTATTATGCTTGGTTCAGAGACACACAACTCAGTAATCTAAAAAGGGAGAGAGATATGTTAACAAATATATTCTAAGATAATAGAAAGTATGTGTAAGTCTCAAATACACTAAAGACAAATATGCCTTTGACCCAGAATTCCATTTCCATGAACTAACATTTAGTTATAATAGTTTTGATTGATATATATTAAAAGATTTGAGATAAAACTTGCTACCTGGCCATCCATGCAAGATAATCCAGGCTTTAAAAATGATGTTGTGTAAATATGTCTTGTTCTGGAAAGAAGCTATTTATATTCTTTCTCTGACAGCTGGCTGTATTCACATGATGGATTTTGAGTTATTAATATGTTTAAGAGTATGAATATAGCACAAATATTTAAAAATCATTTTTTCTCTATATAATTGCACAACACATTTCAAGGATGATCAGCTGTCAAGCTTATTTTACTGTGTCCTTTAAACTGTCTACAATATAAAAATTTTCTCATCTTTAAATGTCACAATGTGACCTCAAAAAGCAAAGCTGCATGAATGCACAGTGACAGTTATGCCTATGAGTTGGCATTTTAGGCAATGCACAGGAAATATTAAACCTCTAAAGTACCCATTTGCTTAGACTCTGACCTCACTTCTGTATAAGATGCAAACACATATGCAGACACACACACCTCAAAATAGCATACGCAATGATATTTCTACAGAATATGCTCAAATACTTTTCACACTGTAGAAACGAAAAGAATGCGTTCTAATGTTTGTGTCACATAAGGAGAACATGAAAAGAAATCAGTCATGTTTCCTTAAAGGCAGGGACAACAAACAAACAAACAAACAAACAAAAATGTATCCCATTTAATTCATACCAACGAAATCAATTCCCTAATGAAAGAGGGATGCTTTTCTGTGCTGAAACCTCATGGTCATCACACTCGGAAAGCGTATTTTTTCAGCATGGGGAATACCGCAGTGCTTTTCCTCAAATATTACTCCATTTATTTTCCTTGTATAATAAAAATGACACTAGCAGGTTAATGATGTGAAACCCTGCAGACAAAATGAAGCTACTATCCTCTTTCTGCTGACAAGATCATAGTAATGCAATGTGAAAGATCAGAAAAGAGAGGAATTGAGTTTCAGATGGAAACTCAGTTGCTGATGTATTTTAACCAGCAGGGGCTCCACCATACTTTGCATATAGTTATTTGACTGATGGTTAAGAGGATTCAAGATGTTATAATCAAGGGTCAAACTATGAGTTTTATCATAGTCTATACCATAACATATCTTTGAGATTCTTTGTATTTGGTAATCCTGGACATAAAAACAAACACAACTATGCAATTACATAACTTTTACAATACTACAAAGTATCTCTTTATGAACAAAGCATCACATTGGGCTTTAAAATAAAATTCATGTTTGAATTTCAGCATAAGTACATATGTTAATTAAACGGAAAATCTAAATATTCAAAAGTATAGTTTTCTGTTAAAAGACACTAAAATAGTTATATATAATAAAATCTTTCAGTGTAGTTAATAAAAAACTTGTTAATAGTTGATTCAGGTAAACAAATACTTAACTTATTGAGTACAACAATTTCATTAGTATTAAACAAGAGACTGAATAAGAGCAACTGAATTTTTAGTGTCACTGCCAATATATCTCATTAAAAGCAATCACATCTTAAAACAAATCATCATCCCCAAAATCAGGAACAAGACAAGGATGTCTACTATGGCCACTTCTATTCAACAAGGTAAAGGAGGTCCTGGCCAGGGCAATTAGGCAAGAAAAATAAAGAAAAAGCATCCAGATTAGAAATGAAGAAATAAGACTCTCTCTGCTCATAGATGATATGATCCTGCAGAAAGAAAATCTTAAGAATCCATAAAACAATTTTTAAAACTGATAATCAAATTCAGCAAGGTCATAAGGTAGAAGATCAATATACAAAAATCATTTGCATTTCTACACCCTAGCAATGGACAATCTGAAAATGAAATTCAGAACAATATTCTACTTACAACAGCATCAAAATATAAAATACTTAGAATACAATTTAACAAGAGGAGTGCAAAACTTACATTGTGAAAAGGAAAAAACTGTTAAAAGAAATCAAAGAAACTCTAAATAAATGTAAAGACATTCCATGTTCACAAATTGGAAATTTTTATATTACGGAAATGGCAATATTCTCCAAATTAATCTATAGATTCAACACAATCTCTATCAAAAGCTCAGTTGTTTTTTCTTTTTTTGCAGAAATTGGCAATTTGATCCTAAAATTCATATGAAACTGCAAGCACATGGAATAGTCAAACAGTCTTGAAAAAGAACAAATTTGGAGAACTCACACTTCCCAGTTTCAAAACTTACTAAAAGGCTGCAGTAATCATCACAGTGCCATACTGACATAGGGTAGATGTGTAGATCAATGGAATAGAATTGAGAATCTAGAAATAAATCCTTAGATACACAGTCAACAGATTTCCACAATGCTGACAAGACAATTTAACGGGGCAATAAGTTTTTTCAACAACTGTATATCCTCATGCAAAAGAATGAAGTTGGACCTCTAATCTCACAGTGTATATAAAAATTAATTCAACATAGATTATGTATAGATCTACATGTAAGAGCTAAAACAATAAAACTAACAGATACTAACAAGCGTTGGCAAGAATGGTGAGAAATCTGAACCTTTATTCTTTGCTGTTGAGAATGTGAAATAGGTGTCACCACTTTGGAAAAGGGTCTGGCAGTTCCTCAAATTTTTAAAGAAAGAGTTAACATGTGACCCAGTAATTCCACTCCTAGGTATGTACTCACGATAAATGAAAGCATACCTCCATATAAAAACTTGAACATAAATGCTTTTGTAGCATTATTCATAATAACCAAAAAGTGAAAACAAACCAAATGTCTATCAACTGATGAATGGACAAACAATACGTGGTATATCCATACAATGGAATACTATTCAGCCACAAACAGGAATGAAGCAGCCATATACATTACAAAATGAATAAACCCTGAAAACTTGACTCTAAGTTAAAGAAGCCAGTTACAAAAGGTCACATATTATATGATTCCTTTCATATGAAAGGTCCAGAATAGGCAAATATAGTGACAGAAAGTGGATTAGTAGCTGCCAGGGGTAGGAGGAGAAAAGAACGAGGAGTGATAGGTAATAGGTACAGGGGTTCTTTTGGGATTAATGAAAATGTTCCAAGACTAGATAGTGGTGATAATTGCACAACTGTGTGAATATACCAAAACTCGCTGAAGTATACATTTTAAAGTGTGGATTTTATGGCATGTGAAATTAATCTCAATAAAACTGTCATTAAAAAATCATCTTTACAGTCACAGAACCACTTCCTATTTGGCATGGAGGAATGTATACCTACAGATAAAATACAGTGCTCAACTTCCACTCATTGACGAACTGTACAAATTGAGCCAGAGATATTTGAGTGGCCATTAGAAAGGAGTCAGAATGAAGATCATTAATTGCACAATTGTGTGAGCTGTGCTCAACATTTTACTGCTTGCACAGTATCAACCTAATTATACTGATGCTTCACTAAATAAGAAAGTACCATGCTGATCATCAGAAGGTGTTGCCTTTGATCATTTGTCTACTACCAAATGATCACACCAAGTAACTTAAGCCTTTCCATTTGGAAAGTGAGGATTTTCTTTTACTATTCCTACCTCATAAAGGCGTTATTAATTTAAACAAAGATCTACAGAGAGGCATTGCATTTGTATACAAATACAATAACTACAGTTATTAATGGTTCCGCAGTTGTCAACGTTTACATTGTTACTACCACTTAAAATAAATCCTGCCTATGAAATATATATTTCTTGGGCAAGTATATTATAATAATTACTTTCCAATATCAAAAGGAATTTCAATATTCCAGATATCAGGAAGTTCTAGTTTCTGAATCAGCAACACTTGACCGCTGTGCGTAATTTCCATGTGAGATCTGTGAAGTGCATACTGCTAAGAACCCAGCACAAAATACACTCAAATCATGTGCTTATCCTCTTATCCCTTAAATAACTGGCTTAATTTTTTCTTCCACAATTTTACATCCACTTTAACTACTTTAAGATGTATACTTATTAACAAATCTAAGAAAAAAATAAAAGAGTCAAGTGTTTACGTCTATCCCCGTTGAAATTAAATTACCTGCACACAACATCAAGTTAAAGTAATTCTCTATATGTCTAAAGTCTTCTCTCCAGGATAGGGTAACACTAATTTAAGTGATGATGTTACTTAAATAATTTTAAGATAATACAATTTCGCCCCCAGAACATCTACTGGTTCTTGTTCTTTCTTTCTTTTTTTTTTCTAATACCCTCTCCTTAACTCCAAACACACAAACAAATGTAGGTATATTGAGAGAAAGAAAAAGAGAAAATATTTAGCCCCACATGTCCTTCCTTAAAAGGCATATTAAAATCATTGTATAGATGAAGTAACTGAAGCTCGGTCAGGCTAAGCAACCAGTCCACTGTAACACAGCTTGCAAACACTGGAGCCAGAATTCAGCTCAGCCTACTTTTATAGACCACACACTTGATTGTTACATTACAATCTTAACAGCAACCATTTACTGCTTCTTTTTACAGCACAGCTTTTCAAAAAGCTTCCACTTCTTTAGGTACCATTCACCTACTTTAATTGGATTTTCATGCCCACCATTTCACCGAAATTGATCTTGCCAATGGCTTCCATGTTAGCATATCTAAGAGTTACTAATCCTGATTCATTTTACAAATCTTCTAAGCAGCACTGAACATGCTGACAGCCTCCTACTTGAAACTCTCTTCTTGGCAGCTGTGACTTAAAGGCTCTTATGGTTTACTTTTCATTCTCTTTTGTGGGCCCCTTCCTTCTGCTCAACTGCTAAACATCGGGGTGCTTCAGTCCTAGAACACTGGAACCTTGGCTTTTGCATGTACACTTTCAGAGGTAGACACAAGATACTGTTTGAAATTATCTGGACTTTATTTTCTTGTTTATGGTTTTATTGTCTCCCCACACTAGCAGGTAAGCTTCATGAGTCATAACACATAGGAAGTATTTAATAAGTGTTTTCTGATGGAAGGATAGATGGATGGAAGGAAGGAAGGAAGGAAGAGAGTGTGCCATGGATGTAAACTTTAATCCCTTCTTCCTAGGAAAACTGAGACCTGACTTGGTAAGGAGTGACTATAGAATATCTCTACTTCCGGGCTCTCTTTCCTGACAAAGCTGAGGTGGCTTTGTCTGTGCTTTGCATCCCCCTGTATCCCACTTCCTAGGCCAATCTGCATCAGAATTGTTGAATCCAAGTATTATCATGACCCTACCCCTATGGAATCCTAAGATTAACCCGGATTAAAGAGAAGGACCAGTCAGCTTGTGATATTTGCTGTGAGTACAAATCCTCCATAGGGGAGCTAAGTCACCCTGGACTTAACCACCCTCTCATGAAGCAGAGATGCCAAAAATCAGAGGCAGAGTGAGGCTTGTACTAGGTCTAAAGACATCAAGCTCACAGTAGCAGGATCCCTTTTACAGGTGTTTCTGAGAAACCTACAGTTTAGCATGAGGCCTTGATTTCAATCGTAGCATGTTGTCACCCACAGGACTCTCCCTCCAAGGCCATATTTAATTTCCCCTTGGAGCCCTGTCTGATGCTCTCTAGACTCTCCAGAACGAGTGGTCCTCCTGGTTTCAACTGCCTTCATCCAGTGCCAACTCATCAACCACTGTGCCTCCCGCTTTCCCCAGGCAGACGGGCAGCCCCTATCTCCAGCAGATACTCAGCAGCTTTCGTGGAGAAGCTGTGTTATTTCATCTACCATATGCTAGAGCTCAACACCCAGCAGTTTGCCATAAAAAGACTTAATATAGTCAGGATTTCTGTTTAGGATAAATACTAATGACAATAATGATTTACATTTCACAATGGAACAGTGTGATTATGTGAACTTAAAGAAACAAATGAAAAAATTACTACTTTGTGCTATTTGGTTTATAGTCTACGTAAAGCAATTTTCACTGTTTTCCTACTTTCTCTATTTCCTATTTTAATTCATGGAGAAGTAGACGAGTAATTTGAATGTTCAAGCAGGTGATGGACTTACTACCACTTAGAAATAAAATAAACATTCATATCAAAGGAAAAGTGGGCATTTTATAAAAATGACGCAGTCAAAGGCTTTCTTCAAAATTAAAATGGCCACATATTTTTTAACGCTACTCATCTTTCAATTTTTCCTCCTTCCCAGCAATCACAACATCCAATGAATCCCAGCTTAACAGCAAGGCACATGTCAGAGGACTCTTCTAACTGAGCCTGCCTTGATTAACCCCAAACAATTTATTTAACCTATCTCAGCTTCTATTTCCTCAGCATCATTCTTACAAAGGAATAATCTAACTCTTCCTCAGAGCTGTTCTGAAGTTTGAATGAAATAATCCAGGTAAAATATTTAGCACAATCCTTGGCTCATAGTAAATGCTCAATGCATGTCTGTCATGTTCATACTCACTACCATCACCATTAAACAAATACATAGCCAACGCTTACCTTGAATTTTCTTAGCATTCTTCAAAATAGTCTGCCATACATTATTAATACTCAAGTCCTAACACAGTATCTGGCAGAAATTAAGCAGTTAGTAAATGTATATTGAGTGTTGGTCATGAATTATCCCCTTTTCCAGTTCCACTGAAGCAAAGATCATGGTGCATCCCTTCTGAGGCTGGACATAGAATTAAAGACAGCAAACGTAATGGATGCTCACTGAATGAACAGTGCACAGTCAATGCTAAACATCCATTAGGTAATGATGCAGAGAGCTATGTAGTCTATTATAATGACAGGTGACACCAGATTCACTCTTAATAAGAATAACTTATAAACTCTCCTTTCTTGCCCTTTACAGATAACTAATCACATGGATGAAGAACGTTACTGTAACCTGTGGACTCGGTCCAGCTGTGTGAGACCAGCTTCATATGGCAAGGTTAAAGTACAGTGAAGAAAGAGATCCATCTCAAACCAAGCAGGCACACTACATGACTACCAGCTACTACTTCTGGCATCAAAGAGTGTGAGAATTAAAAATATTAAATAGACAGGTAACTGTTAAATAGAGAGTAATCTATTTAATACTGTCACTTAAACAGATTTTTGAGTCTGTGTTTGTTGGAGTAAAGATTATAAATTTATGATGGACATGATGGAGGTATAGTTTATTACTCAATCTTTGTGCTGTGTGGTTTAGCGGAAAGGGCCAGGGACTGGAAGTCCCAAGATTCCAGCTATAAAGTTTTGACTTCATGATTTTGGACAAGTCACCTTATATCCAAGACGTGGTTTTCATCTGAACCCTGTCAGTTCCCTTCCAATCATAAAACTCTCAGTTTCCAATACTAACCCCATCATCACAATCCGGTGTTTTGTTAGTGTTATCCTCCGGAAGCACTGCCACAGACTACAATCAACTCTCTTTTCCATGTTAGAATTCAACCTTCTATCCAGGCTCTATCTGCAGGGAGACAATATCAAATCAGCTCTCGAAAGAGGATTCGCTGCAGCCAGCCAACTCTTTCTCCATGTGAATGAGACTCTCTCACGCAGTCCAAAGAGATCAGAAACCAGTATTTCCCATTCATTCTAATCACAGCCTACTCATGACAAATGGTAGACAGGGACACAGCAGGTATCATATCACATTATTCAGGACTAAATCCTGTTATCCCATATAGACACAAGCACCATTTTGGGAAGATAAAGGAGCAGACAGAAATTTCTGGACAGAGGAAAAATTTAATAAGATAAATATGGTCTCTATAAGCTATACATACACATATATTTTGGTACGGAAGCACACATACATTTTATTTACCTTTAAATTCAAGTTTCTGAGGGAAAACTCAATATATATTGTCCAATATTTCTGATATCAAAAAGTTACAGTGGAGCTATTTGCCATGATCATATGCAATGGGCTGGCTTCCCCATGTCATTTGCTATTGAATATGTAGATTTAAAAAAAATTCTGTAACTGGTACTAATTTCATGCTTAATCCACAAATACTAGCCATGTTCAAAGCTTAATTATATAAACAATTGTGAAAGATAACAATTAGGTTTTCTCCAAGGTTTGGTCCAGATTTAAAGCAAATCTTTCTACAATATCTGTAGTAATATGTGGATGTGCAATATTGTCATTTTCAAATCACATCAGATTATGTTTTAAGATTCTTATGGTTTCTGATTTGGAGTTGTTTCGATGCCTTTAAAAAATAATTTTCCAGTAGACAGAAGTGCATAGAATTACATAATCATCAAGTCTGTCAACAATTACCGATCCTAAACTCTAGCAGCCAGAAGAGGGACCTTCGATCTTGTATGTATATTTTATAACTTTACACCAAGATAACCCCAAATCTACAAAGGAGCATTTCTCAGGTGTCCACAGATCTAGTGGCTTAGGTTCAGAGTACCACAGGCTAGAGTCTACATCTCTTATGAAAGGAACTTTGGGTGAATACACAACAGTGACTATCCTAGGTCATCACCAAGTGGAATATAACGAGAATGGACTAGTCCATTCGTTGGTATTTGAAAAGATCCAATACATTGAGGGCTTCCTGCAACTGTTCTCTCTCTCTTCTCGGGCTAGAGTGCTTCCTCTTCACACATCCAAATCCTGCCCACTCTTCTGAGCCAGGCCCACTTACTCCTGCTCTGATCAGCCCTCCCTGGACATGGTTAGCACATACTGGTCTCTCCTTGCTGAGAATGGGGTGCACAGATTGCCTGCAGTTCTCGTTTCCCTTTTCATTGTGCAACATCTGATCACAGGCCAGGCTTCCCATCATGGCCCTGGGTTCTGGTACTTTATCTCTGCTATTGTCACAGTTTCTCAGCTAATTAATCCCCTGGTTATACAAGTTCAACCATGTTTAAAAAGCGATCCTCATAAATCATGATGAGCAGAAATGCTTGTTCAGAAAAAAAATCCCTTAAGGGTCAGCTCCTTTTGAAACTTTCTCAGTTGAAGACAGGATGACAGGAGAAGCTATAAAGCCCCATGTTGGAATCTCTAATTCCTTCACTGTCCTGGCATCCCACCCTTCAGGTACTCCACCCTTGATTTCCACACTCCCATCCTCTCTCTGCCTAACGCCCCCTCCCATTCGGGTACTCAGTCACAACGCATTCCCCTTCACCTCCTAACAAAACAGAGTCATTTTCATGGTCTCCTTGACTGACTACATCCTGACTTCAACACAAACACACCAAAGCATTAAACTAAAAGTATTCCTGTTGCAAGTTGTGGAATGAAAAGCTTTTGTTCTTGGCTAACGGAATTTCAAGCATCAGCAAACAGAGGATTTTTATTGTTGTTTTAGGTCTAGAAGGACCATGGAAGGGATGCTCCAGTCCTTGCCGCTTTCATGGTGGGCAGAGGGAGGGCATCGACAGTGACATGCCACACACGGAGAACCCTGTGCTCACAACGAAGCCCTATCCAAAAGGATTTTACGCAATTTGAAGATTGGCGCTAGAGATGAATAAGGGAGAAGATCTTCTGTGCATTCCTTAACAAATTCCTCTCTCTGAAAAGATCTGCCTTTTTTTTTTTTCAACAAAGCACCTACACGCTTAAACAAAATTATTGCCCATAATAAAATAAATGCAGCACAAACATTCTCTGGTAGCAATATACACTAGAACTTGTATCATACATCAAATTCTGTGTGTATAATCAACTCATTTTGCAAAACTTATCTTTGTTTCCCAATATGTGACGGAAGCAAACATTAAAAAAAAATTATAATGTTGTCCTTTTACCTGAATCCTTTATATGCTGTGTTCATTGATCCACAGCTTCCTCACAATTCTCAAGATTCTTTGTTTGATATTATTTGACACAAAAATTTAAGCAGAATATTTAACTAATTTTAACTAACTCAGAAAAGCAGGTTGTCCAAGGAAGCTGAAGGTGGTTTTCGTGTTTATTATAACACCATCTTTCCCCAGTGAAACTCAGAAATGCCTCTGTGGTACTAACTTTCCCATGAAAAATACACTGGTGAGGGCTTCAGTGCCTTTTAGCTATGCTCAGACATCCACAGTAGAGTTATGCATCAAAGGAAAATTTTCATACTTATCCCAACTTGTACCACTCAGAGAGAAATTATCAATAAGAATTGGTTATTGTAGGGCCGGCCCAGCGGCATAGTGGTTAAGTTCGAATGCTTCACTTTGGTGGCCCGGGGTTCATGGGTTCAGATCCCAGATTCAGACCTACACACTGCTCATTGGGCCATGCTGTGCTGGTGTTCCACATACAAAATAGAGGAAGACTGGCACGGATGTTAGCTCAGCGACAGTCTTCCTCAAGCAAGAAAAGGAAGATTGGCAAGAGATGTTAGCTCAGGACCAATCTTCCTCACCAAAAGAACAGAAAAGAATTGGTTATTGAAGTATCAGTTCTCAATAATTGTTGAATTATCAACAGGGAATGCCTCTCTGGACATTCCCCTTTACCAGGAGGCTTTTGCCAACACATGCAATGTTTCAGAGTTAATTTTACAGACTGTACAAATGGATATAGTGTCTTTTTATACTATGAATATAATTTTCAATTTAAAAACGCATAGTCACATTTGATTTTCCAAAGGATTTAGGAAGAGGTTGAATGTAAACATTCTGATTTAAGATCTCAGGCTTTATAGATAAGGATGTTAACATTCCATGAGCGACCTGTGAGACACCGGGAGCATCAAAGCTGGAGGAAGAACAGTACTCTCATGAACTGCACACACCTCGAAAGGACGGCCCAACGCCAGGGCAGGTGCCTGCTGCCTTGCTGGTAAAAGTGCTGATGTTCACAACTCACCTCCAAGTACTTGCCCCACAGGCTGCACAAGGCTGTGCCTTCCGATAAAATCAACCAGCCAACACTGACCTATAGCTTGCCATATGACAGCTCTCCTCTAAACACCTCTGAACGCTTCATATGCATGAACATTTAATCCTCAAAACAGCTCTGCTCATTAGGAACTATCAATATCCTCTTTTATACATGAGAAAAATAAGGTGCAAAGTTAAACACAGCAATACCATTTGAACCAGCAATTTCTACTTGCAAGTTTATTTCCAGAAGAATTAAAAGCAGGGACTCAAACTGATAATTGCACACTCACATTCACAACAGCATTATTCACAGTAGCCAAAAGGTGGAAACGATCCAACCATCTATCAGCAGATGAATGGATAAACAAAATGCGGTCTACCCACATAATGGAATATTATTTAGCCTTACACAGAAATGAAATTCTGATATACGCTACAACATGGATGAACCTTGAAGACAATATGCTAAGTGCAATAAGCCAGGCACAGAAGGACAAATATTGTATGATTCCATTTACATGAGGTCCCCAGAAGAGTCACATTCATAGAGTTGGAAAGTAGAATAGAGGTTACCAGGGGCTGAGGGTGGAAGGATGGGGACTTATTGTTTAATGGGCACAGAGTTTCAGTTTTGGAAGATGAAAAAGTTCTAGAAACGGATAGTAATTACGGTTCTACAACATTGTGAAAGAAGTGGAATGTCATTCTCCAAATCAGTGAGCCAGTAAATGGTAGTGCTTAGCCTAGAGTTCAGGCAATCTAGCACCAGAGACCACACTCTTAGCTATGTGCCAGCAGGACTCACGCTCCTCCACCCCACATCTGCCATCAGTGCTACCATCAGTGCTGCCAACAGTGCCATCAGTGTGGGAATGAACCAAGATCCTTGTCGATCCCACCCTCCTTCCCACACACCTCCAAGTGTGGATCAGACCCTGTGTCTCTCCCAACTTGCCCTCCCTTGGCTGAGCCCCTATGCCCCTCTCCCTTCATCTCCAGGTTCTAAAGACCACCTTTCCTCTTTCCTGCATGTTTCACTTTGGATTGATAGAAGCACAGATGGAGTCAGTGGCTGTTCCACCAACATCTTCTATGACGTTCCAGTATGCATCTCTGGGACTTTTTATTATTTATTCCTCTAGTCATACTTTCTCACCAAGAACTCTGTAACCAGATGACATTCTTCTAAGCTACAATGTCACTATATTTAATATTTCACATAAACTTGTCTTCTAAACTTTACTGTATACTCTTAAAGAAGAGAGGGTGATCTTATGTTTTATTTTCCCCTTGGCACTGAACAGAGAACAGCAGACACAGAGACACACAATAAACATTTGTGTAAGTAATGTCTTCCTAACAGGTACCCTAGGGAGTCATCCAGATAACGGCAACAGTTTATGACTTGGACACTGAGATGCATTCAGGTCTAGAGTGTTTTTCTAAACAGATTTCTTTAGAAAAGTAAATAAACGAGAGTAATGTAATAAAACAACATTAACAGGTTCAGTTAAACAAAACAAAACAAAACAAAACAATAACCTCAGGCAGTATGACCATACATATCAAGAGAGGCACGTTTAAAAGTTCCCAGGGGACTTATCAAACAGTGTCATTTTTCACAATCCATCTCAAAGCCCAGGCATCTCATACAGGGTTCAGAAAGAATGAACATATTGTTACTCATGCAATTGTACTTGGTGTCAAATGACAACATCATCCATCAAGGAGGCATCTTGGTAAATCCAAGCCAAGTCTGCCTTGGGCTGCATGTACAGAGACTTTTTGGAACACTGATTATTCTCGGAGCCTCAAAGCCATGCTCTTATAGAACGGTTGGCCGCCTTTTCATTTATATTTACTTTAGGTTCATCAAGTACAACACAGCAATTCATGAAATGAAGAATTTTTATTCCCAATGGGTCAGTTAAAAAATGAAATTTCTTGTTATATATATTGGGGAGATAGTCCTCCATTTTATTGGAGATTTTAGACAGTCAAAATAATTAAAATATATCAGAGGATGTGGAACAGCCTGACTGGAATAGGAAACACGATTTCTCTGAAGCCACCAAAAGGGAGGTACAGAATCTAGAGCTGGTGACAGGGACTTCTGAGGAGGACCAAGGTACTCACAGAACTCTATCCTAAATGTCCAGCTATACACGATACCCGACCCCACCCAACCCAGCCTGAGCCTGCATCCAGGAAGATGGCTAAGTAGAACTGAACATGCTGGCCATTCCCAGTGGCACTTTTGGGGCAGAGTCTGAACCAGGGCCACACAGGAAGTGAGCATTGACATACCTGCTGAACAGAAGGCACTCAGGTGTGTCAGGCATTTCTTTGAATGGATCCTGATCCATCCTGATTTCAGTGGGGACATCAGGCTGCTTACCATCAGCAGCAAGATGGCCCCAGCAGCTGCTGGGACACAGCAGAGCTGTCTGGGGTTGGCAGTTTATGTCTTCGGCTTCAGGGGACATACTGAGTTTCTGATCCTCTGACAGGAGACAGGAGACCTGTGTTGACATCAATGGGGTGATGAAAATATTTTGGAAGAGAAACCACAGGCTCATGCTGTTTAAACCGAGCAGGACAGTCCTAGCAGTAAATGACAAAGTGGTGAAGAAGGATGCGTGGCCATATTTGCAGTCACCGGCTGAGATCTGGGGAAGTAAGGGTTGCTTACCCATTGGCCAAAAGGAGATGGAAGTCAAGGTTTGACCCAAAGGCAGTATTGTTTCCATCCTACCAAGTGGCCTTCCCAAGTGAAAGTGGGAATGTTAATTATGTACAAACCACCAAATGAGGGAACAATGCTTAGCTTGAATGTTTTATCAAGTGTAAAATGTGTACAAAATAGATATTGTTACTGTTATGTTTGGGAATACTAGTAAACTCATTATCTAATTTCTGTTAAAAAAATAAAATGCTCTGTAAAGACAAAGCCTTCTTTTAATGAAGTCCATTTTATATGTAGATATTCGGAAAAGGAGACAAAAAGGAAGGGAAATTCTTCTATAGTTCATAAATAAGAAATACACGCTATGGTTCTACATAACTTGAGCCATCTCTGATCTATTTTTAACTCTGCTTTGGTGTTCAAGAGAAAATCCCAGGGAAAAAATGATCCAATAAAAAGCAATATCCCCATGGGAGCATAATCAAATAAAGCTTAGTTTGGAAACTGGTTTTGTAGCCTCCTAAATACAAGGCATGCAATGGATTTACTAGATCTTTAGCAAAACCATGAATATGCATGGGGACTTCAGAGTTAACCCAAGATTATGCGGACAGCTTAAGCTTTATTCAGAACAAAATTTCAAATAGATTTTGAAATATTTTCATAAAAAAGGGCGTAAAGAGATTAACGGTATTTTCAAACAATCTAAAATCGTGGATTTGAAAGATCTTGCTTTGGTTTATTGTCTTTAAAATTACTCAGTACAATATGGATTTAGGTATTTAGAACAGAATCATAAAAATCCTTTTCTATTGATAACTCCATCAGTCCTATATTATTTATAAATAGTAATTTATCTTGAAAATTACATGCTGTACACCATAAGATTGCTTTTTTAAGCTGTACCTTTTCCTGAGCTTTAAGCTATACTGTACCCTGTAGTTGGCTTAGTTTCAGATACCAAAATGCTTCTATCAAATGGGCATTCTGGATTCTCTTTGAGTACAACAGTTGCTTTGGTTTTAACTCCCTAAGTGCCCACTTCTGAGTTTTCATTATCAAAGAAGTTGGCACAATTGTAGCTGAGAAGCAAGTGTGAGATGAAGATACCAGAATGGCTTATAACACCTAAATACATAATGAAAATACCAGTTGAAAGATTCTTTTGGTAAATGTCAACATTCTCAGATGGTCAGAAATAAGTGGGAGATGAATAATCCTGTCCCTACAACCATGATGTGGGTTAAAAAGATCCAGTATTACACCTAGTTTGGCTTCATGCCCAACTATTCATTGCCCAGCAGACACAGAAGTCATAGAGCCTGTGTTTGTGGCTTGAGGGAATCTCCCTCTCTGCTTCCAGGCCCTGGGGCCAGCTTTTTGCAAGAGAGAGGAGAGGTTCACTCCAAAGTGGACACAGCAGCATTTCCACGGCAGAAATGGCCAATCTCCAAGTCAGTTCAGGCGACTGAGTCCTCTGGAGTTGGAGAGTTGTTGGATCCATAAGACTCTGACCTCCAGCCCTGAGCACTGCACTCAAAATTTTAGACTGCAAAATTTTCCAGAATCTGACACTTGATTTACACAAGGGTATAAATCGGGCCCTGCCAACACTTCTAACCACATAAATATCCTGACACTGCTCATCTCATCCATGACTACATGTCTCCAGCACCCCTTTGCATTGGCAAAACCCATTGGTATGGATCTTGGTACCCATTTTTTAAGCACCCAGTGATCATATCTAGATTATGGACTTCTGATTGGAGCCCTCAACTGCTAATTATCCATCTTTAGGGTGAAAAATAAGGTTAACTTGCAAACGCACACATACAGCATCCTGTTTACACTGAGGTACCTTTAAAATAAATTACTCTACAGACAATATAACATGGCTTTCTCTCCTGAAAACATAATCACCATTACTGGCTTACTCCAACCATGGGAAAGGAAGTGATGGGAAATGTTGATACCTTGTTAGAACCACTCATTTTGAATTTATAAAAAGGGTCTAATCCAGTGGGGTGAGGCTAGCGTGGATGGTACAATTGTCTCCATAAAAGCAAGGCTGGCCAAAGAAAATGGGAATAGGGCCATGGGAACATGTCAAGTGTAGGAACAAAGGCAAATGAGAGGACACTAAATCAACTAATCAAATCTATGTAGTCAAGGGACGAGGTAGTGGGGGATGGCAGGGGATGGAAGCCCTCAGGGGTGAACTCAGAAAGTTAGGGTGAGCCACTGCCATGGGGGATTATTACCACAAGGTAGTAAATATTAATTATCAAAATGGGACAATTCAGAAAAGAATAAAGAACAAAATAAAAACCATCCAAAGATAACACTCATCATTTTGATAAATGCTTTTCCAGGCTTCTTTTCTATGAATATTTTACACAGTTGATATATCACACAAAGAAATTTATATTCTGCAGTTTTCGCCCAAGATTACAATTAATGCCATTTAACAATGATTTTGATCATGGATTTGGCTTGTCTGCTAAATAAAGCCCAGTAACATTATTACAGGACATACTAACTGTAGTGGGTGCTGGGATGCTGTACCCAGACCCCCCTCAGGAAGGAAGCTCCTATTCCCCCAGCTGCTGAGAGTGCAGTCCCCAGACAACCCTCAGCTGTTGGCCCCCTTGAGGAGTGGCTCATCTGAAGAGTCAGCTCTCTTCCTGGAGCAGCACAATCCTGTGACTGGTTGACTGTGGGAATATGTCTGCCCAGCTCCCTTGCCCTAAGCAAGCCCTCCAGCTCTCCTGTAGGTCACTTGGGGCCTTTGTTGTGACTGCACCACAGTGCAACTTCTCCTTCTCCCCAGTCCTGCTTCCTTCTCTGCCCTTCCCTTCCACAGTGCAGACGCCAGGAGCACCCTGCATAAGTCCCTTGCAAGCAACTCTTCACATTGGAGTCGGCTTCCTGGGAACCCAACCTGAAAGAGTAGCATTTATTAGAAACATAAGATATTTAATCTCCAGCTGTTTTTGAGAAGCATTCTACAAGACAATTTCAACTTCAAAATTTTAAAATACTCTCTTAGTCAAAAGGATACTAAAGAACTTTGAACTCTAAAGCAAATTTTTATTGAGCTATTGAGCACTTACAGCTCAATAGCAAGGCATCCACTTTGCCAGCAGCTGAAAATCAGTAAAACAGGCACAGTCCTTGATCTGTAGATTCTAGGAGATTGCTGGTATGTGTGTGGTGTGTGTGGTGTGCTGTGTATAAGTTAGGGCGAGAAGTCTACAGAGAACAGAACTATTTAAAATACGACATGAGATTGGTGAAATTAATGGTAATAAAACTACTGTGTATAAAAATATTTTGTTCTATCATTTCAAATTATTTCTATAGGCTCAAAATTGCAAAAAAAAACAATCATGAAGGGGCTTGGAGAAAATGAACATCTGGTAGCTCAGGAAATAAACTTTAAGCAATATTTCATAGAATAAGTTTTTATATTATCAAGGAAAAGTCAGATGCTGAAGCAAAAGGCTTCCTACAGCCACCCAAGGCTAGCTTATTGCTTCTCTACTGACAGGAAAAAAAAGAGGGAGGGGGATGGAAAAGCATTTGAAGTAGTCACTTTGCATAAAAGGAGTATGCAATTCAGAGGAAAAGAGTAAATTATGTGAGCAATTAATGCCTCTTTATGAAATGATAAGGCAATTAGTGGAAACTTGAACACCAGCCACTAGTGTTCAGAAGAAATGGCAGCCCCAGGGGGCTGAGAAGGGAAAGGAGGAAATGCAAGTTCACAGAGACACTTGGAGCTAAGAGGAGTCAAGAAGAGGAGCTTATGCTGACATGCATAAGAAGTCATCCATCTTTTTCAAAAATATTGAATTTACATTAATTCTTGTATCAAATGCAAGACTGTTAATGCCTCAACAGACAAGCATTTTTAATAGGAAGCAACACGATAGGCTGCATTTATATTTCTGAGTCATCAGTTAAAGGTCCTCAACAGCTTTGTAAAAGAAATCATACTCAGGGGCATCTCTGAAGTCTTAATGGGACAGGACCTTATGACTCCCTCCACCTGGGTGGGACTTGGTAGCCCACAGCTGCTGCCCCAGGGAAAAAATGTTTTCCCAGCAGATCCATCGGGAATCATGAGCAAAAGCCACTGGGACCTCTGGCCGTGGGCACTCCTTGGCCTTGACCACACCACAGAGGTCCAGTTGGAGCGGTAAGCACCAGGGCAGCCTGGCCTCAGCTAAGCCCTTACATCTAGCCCAACTCCACCTCTCCCTGGAGGCCCACGAAGCTTCCTTTCCCTCGCAAAAGCCTCCCCTCCAACATCAACATCCTCATCTAAGGCAGCCCCACCTCTTTGGCTTCATGGAGGCTGTCAGTCTTTACAATCAGTGGGCCACTCAAGGCAGCTTCTCTCAAACTTGACGTGCATTCAATTTACCCAGGGTTTTAGATTCTGCATGTCTAACAAGCTTCCAGGTGATGCTGATGTTCCTTGTCTGGGCATCTCACTTTGAGAAGCCAGGATTTAGTAAGCTAGAGGGAGAGGGAGCTTGCACATCGTCACAGAGAGCTTCCTGCATTCCTACTGCTTGCAAGCATGAATGCATTCATAGCACTCCGGCTTCTGGACAGCAGTGAATTTTACAGGGTCATCTTACCTGAAGAATTTTCCCACTTAGTAGCCCCTCCCCCACAAAATCAGCATCTGTTCTTTTCTTCTCAAACGACAGGAATACAAAAACAGCCTTTCTTCCTCCACTTTTATATTGTTTCCACTTGGTAAACCATTTCACCTCCCTCGATGAGTAGGAACATCTTGTGGAAAAATTGAAAACCCCAAGGTCGTGGCAAATAACTGCACACCCCCACAGCTTTCCAGGCTTCTCATGGGCACTAGAGTGCCATTTTCTCGGAGGGAAATCTAGGCAACAGTGTGGCTCGGAGGGGTAGGAGGCAGAGATCCTGGGTCTGATTCTCTGCCATGAGTTCTGAAAACATCCATTGAAAATGTGAGTCTCAGACTCCTTGTCTGAAAATGGGAATGCTGCCTCCTTCTTTAGAGAGTTGTTTTCAGAATAAAATGAATTGAAGTATGGGGACGTGTTTGTGAACTAAATATTTTAAGAAACACATAAGCTAGTTTTTCCTCAAAGACTTTTCTGACAACCTATTCTCTGCTCTTTTGTTCTTAAAATACTTTCAAAAATAAAAACAAGTACATTTGCTTCTCGTAGGACACTAATTAATCTACACAAATTTAAAATACAAAAGGAATTCTAACATAATGATTCACTTTCTCTCTCTACTCAACTATACTGCCTTGTCAAAGAAACAGCTTGCAATATGGTGTAAAATGTGCTTCAAATACTCCCAAATAATATACAACGCTCTCTTGTGTGTATGTTAGTGTTATGGTATATTTTCTTCTCAAATCTGTTTGCTTCCTATACATAATTTTTTTCCCATAGGTAGTTATCATGCTGAGTGTGAAATTTCTTGCCCGGCTTCTTTTATTCTCCATTATAATGAACATTTTTACAAGTGTAATCTTGTAAGAGGCAGCTTTTTTCCTTGTTTATTCCTTGAGTATTTATAGATTAAAAGAAAACTAAAAGCATTATTGCATCTGTAATCTCACAGAATGTTATTTAAAAAATAGTATTTCCATGCTTGAAATATCTAAGAAAAATGGAATTGGTGAAATATGAAAAATGTGTAGTGGGAAAGTTATACAAGTAGTAAAATATATGAAAGGATTGACTTACAGAGATCATTTTTCTCCTGCTGTTAGAAGCATGAACTTTGGATCTCCATTACTGGGTTCAAATCCCAGATCCGCCACTTACTGGTTAGTGACTTAGAAAAGCATCCTGAACTCTGTGACCTTCCATTTCCCCAAGTCAAAACAGGGCTAAAACCAGACCTCCCGCCCAGGCTTGCTGTAAGAATTAAACGCAATTCAGGATGCAAAGAGCTTAGAAGAGCCCTTGATCCACACTAAACATTCAATAAATATTAGCTCTTATTATTTCAAAATACATTTATATTCTGACCTATATTTAGATAGGTCAGAGCAGTGGTTCTCAAAGTATGGTCTCCAGACGTGCTGTATCAGCATCATCTGGGAACTTAAAAATACAAATCCTTGGGCCTGAACCAAGACCAACTGAATCAGAAACTGGAGGGGTGGGCAGAGGGGGACAGCCATTAGTCTTTAATAAACTCTCCAGGTCATTCTGATGCACTCTCAAGTTTGCAAACCACTGGGATAAAGGCAGAGAATACGGCTGGCTCCTTTTTATAGATATGAATTCCCAATAGTTTTCCGGTTTTGCTTTAGGTATTAACTAATTTGAGGTGGTGAGGGAAAGGTTGGTTAACAGTTATAAAGCACTACTTTGAGATGACCCAGGTATCTTTAACACTAGTTCATGATCTTCATGATAATTAGGCATTCTGAAACAAAATTCGCCTGCAGGTTAATAAATTAAATATCTGAAAAATAATGTTGAAATTATCTTTCTTGTTATAACTCTATACAAAACTGAGGGTGAATATTAGCATTAAAAACTTTATTTTAATCATCATAGGACTGAACAGAATTTATACACCTTGTATAATTCATGGTTCTGAAAATTCATTCATTCTCAGATACTGTAGGGTTCATTTGAGTTGAGCATTAGTATCCTACAGATACAGAGGAAAGAGATTACCTTAATTATCGTATTTTCTTTCCACTCTGATTTGACGTGGAAAAGGAAAGCAATGACCAAATGATAAAGATACCCACTCTTAGGCTGCGGAAGGGGCACTCTTGTACGGTGGCATTCAAAGGAAAGAACTCGTCCCAAGAGCAAGAAGAAGGGAGGGATAGACACTTAAAGTATGGTCTTAGCTTTAGTAAAAAGGGTTATGAAAAGTGTATCTTAAAATCCTATATGCAAATAGAGTAAAACTAAATGGTTTAAAATACATACTCATAAACTTTTATAAATATTTCTTCATTATATTCTCTTGGAAAATAATAGTACAGACTATGCAATCATAAGCACAACTTTGGAGCTCATTAATCACCAATTTAAGACTCTCTATATCCACCCACAAGGTTCCTAGAATATTCTGAAGTAACCAAGAGCCCATCTACCATTTGTTGGATTCACTGTGGACTGAATCTGAAGAAAATCTTCCTGCATGAGCACATTTTGGAGCACATTACCCATGTTCACACTGGTTTATTCCAAATAGCAAACTAGCAGTGTGTCCATAAACCAATTCTTTGCCCAAGACCAGCAGATTGACCATGCTTCAAAGTCTATAAGAATTAGATAGACTCCGTTTCCAATTTTATTATAATAGTTTAGAAGTCAGGATTTTCAAAGAACAGAAGGGTGGTAGAAAGGAAGAAAAATGCATGGATCTTCCAGGACACACAGGAAGGCACACAAATCTATGCCTATCATGGAATAATGTTCCACCAACAAGCAATGCTCACCCAAAGCAAGCACAGCTGTAACTTGTACTCATTTCAACACTTTTATCAAACTCACAATTTGCTCATTCAACCAATGGCCACTATCTTTAATAGTATTCTTAGCATATCAAAGTAAGGAATTCTGTATAAATAGGGCAAAGAGATTTATTACAATATTTTTTTTCCCTGATCTTAATTTCAAAGATTAATCGCTGTCGGTAATACTGCTGCTTCTGCTATTTTCATAACGCTTTCTGGATGCTAAGAAATGCAGCAACGTGGCAGTTGAGCAACTTTATTCTATATATTCCATCATTACTCAGTGACATTCTACTTGAGATCTGGATGCTTAATGAAGAGAAATGTAAGTAATCTATTTCTGGGTGTCTTGTTAGTTATTTTTTGTGAAGAGTGCTTTCCTAATCAGACTGGCTGGGAACACTTAGGCTGATGCATTCTGCTTTGTAGAGCTCTCCAACAATTCACAGGATGTTATTTTAATGACAACGTTCTCATAAACAATTCTCAATAGTTTTCCAGTAGGCTAATAAGATTCTTCACCTGGCTGTCTATAATAGGAGTTAAACGGAATCAACAAAAGCTGTAAGTAATTCTTATAAAAATGATGCATAGGGGCCAGCCTGGTTGCCTAGTGGTTAAGTTTGGTGCACTCCACTGTGGCAGCCTGGGATCATGGATTTGGATCCTGGGTGCAGACCTACACTACTCATCAGCCATGCTGTGGCAGTGACCTACATATAAAACAATAGAGGAGAATTGGCACAGATGTTAGCTCAGGGCTAATCTTCCTCAGCAAAAAAAAAAAAAAAAAGATATAAAGATGCATAGGACATACATTGAATTTTTTTAAATCCCTAAATTACTGTTATTAAGATTAATTACATTTATTGCTATTAACATTAATTGTTGATTTTTAGATGTGTGGTGTATCCTTCAGGTCAATTCAGTTTACCAGTGTACAATGCCCCTTGGTGTCCTATGTTCAGACTGGGGAGGAATTTGAAGATGAAAATGTCAGGGTCGCCACTCTTCAGGTGCACCTGATAGCGGATGTGAGACACAAGATTCGTCAAACATTGTGTACATGTGAAGACTGTTCTTTGACTTGGACGTTACTCTGGCTGACTATAGAGTACATCCATTTGAGTTCTTACCCCTTCCCAGTGACTGTGCCTTGGGAAAGAGCTTACCTCTCTCTAAGGCCCAGGGCCCAGCCCATGGTCTACCTTATGGATTCTGTTTAGTAAGTGTTTCCCATGCTCCCTGATGCTGCAAACTCACAGCCCTAAGGAAGCATTGTCTCTCCCTGTCTTCTGATCACCTATTTTAATTCATTATTTACAAATGGCTTAGTGGTATCTGAGTCACTCCACGCCATTGCTGTTTGGGGGACCTCAGTACAGGTCCATGGTCTAGATGAGCAAGACTTTCAGTTGCAAGAATTGTCTCGATGTAACAGTGATGCAATTAGCAAGCCATGGATGACACCAAGGGCCAGTGCAAGTCTCCGGATTTCTCCAGCAGATGCTATCCTATCAACATCCAAGGGACTCTCATGGCACTGTCACATGCTAGTCTCACTACCAGGATCGCACTCTCTCATAGGTTGAACCATATGAAATTGCTATGGCTGTAGGTCAAATGGTTGGATATGAATAATTTCCTATGTTTGACCTAATATTTCTACAAATCTACACCCTATAGTACACGGCTCCAGTTAAAAACGAACTGCATTCAAGCCTACAGTCTTGCTTCTCACTTTAGCTTCAAGAAATCTCTCCCTCCTCCCAAGTCTCTCTTTAAGGCACTTTCAAGTTGCCAGCATAACTCCTTATGACACGCGCCTCGCCATTACGCTGTGGAGCACAAATCTTCTTGAGAGTGGTGCCCATTCCCCTTTACCTTTGCATCTTACAGACTCCCTGCTCCTTGTTAGTAAGTGCTGCGTAATAATTTGCAAGAGTCAATGGGAATTCCAGAATAAGTAGAGAAAACTGTTAGGACCTGGGTGGTCATAACACCCATGTTTAAATCCCAATGTGATTCCTTCCTCCTGGCTTACCCCTACCTGAAAATGGAAATAAAAATGGTTTCTACTTGCTTCATAGTTTGCTATGAGAATTAAATAAGTTAACGCAACAAAGAGTCCTTAGAACAGGCAAGGGTTTAATGAATATCCGCTATTATCATTATACTTTCAAAATGACAAATGCTGCAGACTAGTTTCTTATAGAGTCAGATTCCAGACCTTTCACAGGGGTACTGAGGACTAGATTATAAACTACAAAGCTGTTGGTCTAATCCAAAGCTCAGTGCATACAGCAGTGGACATCATCAATGAAGGACAGAGGCTGCTTGAGAACACAGAGCAGAGGCTGGTGCCCCTGGCTGTACCTGGGATTCATCTCAGGTCCTTTAAAAGCTGTGGATCCCTGGGCCACTTGCAGACAAAGGAAGTCAGAGTCTCTGAGGTGGGGGCCCAGGTATCAGTGTTTTTAAAAGTTTCCCAGGTGATTCTAATTGCACAGCCAAGCTTGAGAACCGCTAATGTAAAACACTCTTGGGGCCAAGCTTAATTGTTACTTATGGTAATTTGGTACTAGCTTCTGAGATGATGGTAAATAACCATAGAGAAAAGCCAGTCAAAGTAACAGTTCTTTTGCAAGGTCATCACACCCCAATTAGGAAGGTATTGCCATTTCTGTTTCTTTTATTTCCTCAAATCAGGGCCTCCACCATAAAAAGGACATCAAAGAATAGAATGCATTTCCCAAATTAAACTCAATGACTGAAACTTAGTGACAACAGTTTAGGGATCAGGAAAAAAGCAGAACTAAGCTTCTAGCCTTAGAGAATTACAGCCATGCTTGCATTTTTCCATAAAGGGCTTTAGATAAGGGACAGAAAATACCTTTCTTATCTTCGATAAAAGAACAGTTGGACATGATACCTAAAGTAAATTGAGTCTATTATTTGACTACAATAAACTTTTCCGGCTCATGACTGCAAATATGTACCGGCCCCAGCACTTACATTCTACATGAGACAAATGTCCACATCCCCATAAGCCATATTTGTCCACCTTTTTTCATTATCAGCCCCCTAAGGAGTCTTTTCAGACTTTTTTCCAAATCCACCCCAAAACTCCATAGAGATACTGTATATCTGTCTACGTACTGTGACCTTTGGAGGACCACTAACCACTATAATATCTAATGTTCTTTGGCCCACCCCAATAAACAACAATTTTTGCCCCCTTGGGGACATGATAGTGCCCCTGTTGAGAAGGCATGTGGTAACTTAAATGGTTCTATTGGCCAAGGGCATGAGCTGTGGGAGTTGCTTCAGAAGCAACACAAGAGGATACTCTCAAATCTTAGAATCAGTAAATATTCACACTCAATAATGAATTGTATTAAATTCTAACCCCTCACCCTGTATTCTGCTGAAGAGACCCACTGTCTGCTGAAAACAACCTTCTTTTGAGGGAAAGGCAAAGAGACAGATAACTGTAAAACAAAGAAAGATTCTACTTATTCATTATTTAAAAAGTCCTTTTAAGTAACATTCTAGATTTTTCTGATTTATTTCTGAGTAAGCTCCCAGAATGAGAATTCTGAGTATTAACTTTGTTTCATTTTAAAATAAATGAGTGTATGGCTACAGCTGCCAACATAAGTTGGTGCTATATAGCAGCTAGTAATGGGAAGTATTTTATGACTAACCATAACCACTTTCATTTACACTGTGCTCTACCATTTACAAATGCTTTTGCACACACTATCTTATTTAAATAATGGGAAGATGGTGAAATGATTCTGTATTTAATAATAAACTTAAGAAGGCATATAATCTAGTCAAGTTATTATAATCACAGTTTTGAAAGAAATGAAAAGGCCTCTATACAACTCTTAACTCAGGCAATTTTCTCAATAAACTTATGAAACACATTGGCTTCCATTTTTAATCTTTAATTGTGTATGAATCAAAACTCCATCTGTCTTCTAGAATATCACAAAGCCTTGATAAAGCATCATCCTACCTCCGATTTATGTGGGTCCTGCAAAGCCAAAGGCAATGGGAATGGGGGTCTAGATATGTGGGGCAGGGGGCAAGGCACTGCCCATACTTCATTTCTGAACTCCAGTGCTCTCATTTATTAATACTGGATTTTCACATCAAAACTTCATGATAAGCAAGATACATAATTGTCTGGCATCTGTAGAACTCGATAATCACAGGCATACCTCCTCTAAATGTGTTCTGGGGCTTTGAGCAGGTATTGCAAGAAGTGGAATCAACTGATTGACTGATTGATTGGTGAGGAAGATTGGCCCTGAGCCAATCTGTTGCCAATCTTCCTCTTTTTGCTTGAGGAAGACTGTCACTAAGCTAACATCTGTGCCAACTCTCCTCTGTTTCGTATGTGGGATGATGCCACTGCATGGCTTGATGAGTGGTGTGTAGCTCCATGCCTGGGATCTGAACTGGTGAACTACAAGCCACCTGCATAAGCAGTGTGTGCAAACTTAACCACTACACCACTGGGCCAGCCCTGGAATCAACTTTTGTTTATGAGACTTCTCAACCAACTGCAGTCAAAATCCCTGAATTCTTTTCAGTCCTAACTTTGAAAACGTTTCAGGGACAGCCAAAACAGGCAGGGTTCTCGTTTCATTATCTATGTAGATTAAGTATGCAAACATTCCAGTCTGGTCAAAATGCTTCTTTATGTTGAAATATAACAGGATTTGATCAGAAAAGTGATGAGATGTGTTTTCCACTCAAGGTAAGTCTTGTCCACATATATGGGCATTCCATCATGTGAGGAAGACACAGCAGCACAATGGGGTTTAGGGCAGAAGATATTTCGTTTAAGTGAATACTCACAAATAAACGCCAGCCCTGTATTACTTGCATAATTCAAGTCAACTAGATAGTTTGAGGATCTATTATTGCCTTGTTTTGCTTTGTTTTATTTTGTTGTGTCTTATTCATTGATAAAAAGAAGGATGACGTCAACAATTGCTGTTTAAAGCTGTAAGTGTGTCCTGGAGCAACTGAAACAAGGGTGGCAGGCATCCCTCACCAGCTCAGTCTGAAAATAAAGGAGAATCACAGGCATTTCAAAATAGAAGGGGTCTTACTCATGTGCATTTAATGCCATGCTCATATGACTTATGACTCTCTCTCCAAATTCAGGCCAATAATTCAATTTAAATTGATCTTAATTCAGTAGGGGTCTCCCGTACTTGACAGGAGAAATGACACATCCTCCTTGGAAGACCACACCTTAAACTCAAATTCCCACACATAAGCTCCAAGGACCATGAACCCACAATCAGAAGTTTCAAACACAAGAAAAAATAAGTTCCTGTGAGCAAGAGTCATGAGAAGCAATAAACAGAAGAATCAGATTTGCCAAGATTGAAGATAGTGGACTTACCAGATTTAGAACATGAAAAAAGCATGTTTAACTTGTTTAAAGATATAAAGGGGATTTTGGAATTAAAACTAAGACATCATCCAATATTCCAAAACAGATTTGAATAAGAACAAATTGAACTTATAGAAATGAAAAATATAGCTTAAATTAGCATATTAGAGACAGCTTAACAGACCTCACATATGCCATTGATAGGATTGGAAAATGGTCCAACTACTTTGGGGTAAAGTTTGGCATTCTCTTGAAAAGTTAAACATACACCTGCCATATATTCACCCAAAGAAAAGAAAGTATATGTCATACAAATACTTGTGTATAAGACTTGTTCATAGGAGCTTCATTTATAAATAGCAAAAACTATAAATTGTTCCAATGTCCATCGACAGGTGAATGAATATACAAATTTTGGTATATCCATACAATGGAATATTATTCAGCAACAAAAAGGAACAAGCTATTGAAAGCTGTAACATCTAAAAGTTAATAATTCTTTATAATGAAAACTTACCAAATTAGGAATAAATGGAATGACTTTAACTAGATAAAACAAATCTATAAAAAACTACGTTAGGCATAGAGTAATCCAGAAACCCCAATTGTAGCGATATACCCAAGAGAAATGAAAACATATATGCACAAAAAGATTTGTACATAAATGCTCAGAGAAGCACTATTCATAATAGCCAATACAGGAAACAAACAAAATGTCCAACAACTGATTAGCAGATAAAGTGTGGTATATTCATACAATTGAATACTATTGGGCAATAAAAAGAAATGAAGGGTTAATACATGGTACAACATGGATGAACTTTGAAAACATTTTGCTAAGTAAAAGGAGCCAATCATAAAAGACCTCATAACGCCTGATTCCATTTACAAGAAATGCCCAGAAAAGGAAAATACATAGCACTTGGAAGAGTATAGGGCTTCTTTTGGGTGATAAAAATGTTCTAAAATTGATTGTGGTAATGGTTGCAAGACTCTATAAATATACTAAAAACCATTAAAATTAACACTTTACAGGAGTGAATTGAATGGTATATGAATTATATCTCAATAAAGTTGTTATTAAAAGACCCTGTGGCAGTTCTCATAGTGATAAAGATGAAAGGAATTCCATTAAACAAAAAAGGTTGCCTCCTCTCTCCCTCTTCTTACCAACAAGAAAAGAAAATGAAACTAAATGGAAGGTAAAAGATTTTAAAAGCAGACATAACACAGTAATCTTCATGGATTACTCACAAAACTCTAAAGGAGTCTACAAACAAATTACAGAAGGAATGAAAGAGTTTAGCAAGTTTGCTTGGTATCAGATCAATATATAAAAACCAATTGCATTTTTATATTAAAAAGAAACTTCGCAGATGCATCTTATAAAAAGACAACACTTCTAAGAGCAACAAAAACTCTCAGGAGCCTGCAAATGGACTAAACAAAGAACAGTGCAAGGCCTTTAAGAAGAAATGTATAAACTTCATTGAAAGACGTTAAATAAAATGTGTTGACAGCAAGTTCATGAATAGGAAGCCTCAAAATAATAAAGCTGTAATTCTCCCCCAATTTCTCAAAAGTAGACCACATGTGTAAATTTGACCTATGATAGAGATGGCATTGTAGCTTATGGGACAAATGACAATCTACTCAATAGCAGGTATTGGGACAATCACTTATTTACATGGAAAAAAAGAAAATTGAAACTCTACCTTCTGCCAAGCAAAAAAAAAATTCAATTACAAATGAATTAAAGACTTGAATGTAAAAAAGTATAACTTTACAATTATTAAAAGGAAACATAGGAAACTATTTTAATGTTGTTCTAGTAGGTATGATTACTTAAACACGATTCTAAAAAACATGAATCCTAAAGAAAACAGACTGAGCAACCGAGTAACACTAAGATAAGCACTTCTGTTCGTCAGAGGACGCCATAAAAGAGTGGAAAAACACAGTCCGGGAGAACATGGTGTAACACAGTCAACTAACAAAGGATCAGTATCTGAATACAATGAGAATTAAAATAACTAAGAAAAAGAAAAATGTGCAAAGGCATGAATAGGCATTTAAAAGAATAAACATGAATATTTAATAAATGTATAAAAAGTTCTATTAATATAGAAGTCAGGGGGATGTAAACTTCAAACCCACCAGATTTGCAACAACAGCACCAGCAGAAACTTGGAAAATAGCAAGTACTGCTGAGTTATATAGAGCAACAAATTATTCCTTGCTGATGGGAATGTAAATTTGTACAGCTACTTTGGACAGCTCTTTAGCATTACAGAGGAAGCTGAAGATGTTCAAATCCTACAAGCCAACCACTGCTCTTCTGTGCATGCCCAAGAGAAACAGTTGCACACCCACACTACGAGTCCCATGTAATTATGTCCAAGCCATATGTTTCTAAAAGCAAATCTGCAAGCTCTTCAAATGTTCTTCCAAGGAGAAAAGATAAATGCATTTTGGCATATTCACATGATGAACTACAAGGCATTGGTGAAAAATGCATGAACTGTAAGCACCCATATCAGCATAGATAAAGCTGAAAAAATTACAGTTCGGTAAAAAAAGCAAGTTGCAAAGGATACATAACATAATTATGTAAGATTCAAAACCAGGCAAACCAAATCATATTTTGCCTATTCCGATAGGGAGAGAGATAATGAGAGAAGGGTGGGGAAGAGTCTCCAGTAACTATGGGTCAAATTCTATTTCCTCAGCAGGGCTGTGGCATTTTTTAAACAATGCATATAAAAATACCATGAATTCTCCATTGAACATATCATATACTTTATTATAGCATGTATGCCACTATCTTAAAATCTAAGATTTATTTCTGAAAATTATATTTATATAGGATGATCTCATAGAAATTCTCTTCACTCCATAACTAAAGCCCTATTAATAAAGGACAACATTTTTTAAATAGGCTATCAATCGATTTTAATAGAATACTGTTATTTGCAAGTATCTTATTTTATCATTTTGTTTAATTAGCATTTCAGAGTTTCATTTGGTTTTGTACTTTTTGGATTTAAAATGAAAGAATTCTCCCTGGGAATAATGATGCAAGTTAAATCTGTGAAAAATGGTGAATCCAATTCCCTGATAGAAACACCACCAGTTTCTTTATATCTTATTTCCTAAAATTCCCTTATTTTGAAGTTTTTAGTAGTTCTTTAAAAACTTTCAAACATTCTATGGAGCTTTATTTCTTCATTAGTCTATTATTCCTTTGTTCTGACTCCATGAGTTGCACAGGAAACTAAGTTCTGATTAGTTTTCTCCCTCTGGATGCTAATTCGTTAGCCAAACATAATAACTGTTTGAAATGGTCAAGTTTAAGCTTAAAATACACTTCTCTATCCCTACCCCAAAGGGTAGTTTAAATAGAATCGAGCTAACTTAATTCTCTTTCTTGAATTTTGATCCTGCTTTTGCTGTGTCCTCTTAGGATTAAGTGGTCGATCACGCACATCAAAGTTAGCTTGACATACACTTTGTTACAAACGCTAAGGAGAGCAGTTTTAACCAGAGAAAGATCTTGTTATCATCCCTACCAGACAAAGTAACATCCTAGGGCAGCGCGAAGATTACAGGTTACATGCAGGCAGGCAATTTGCTTTCCTCATCCAGAATTGTACTCCCAGTGTCTATTACATTGTGTGACACATAGTAGGTCCATGAATTATGTGTTGAACAAATGAATGAATCAATCAATGAGATCTTGCACTCCTTTCTGTCATAATGGAGGACTTCATAAACCCATGTTTCTATAGATTTGCCCTTGTTTTCTTGACCCCAGCATCCACCCACACGGCTGTGAGCAATGCTTCTCTGAATTAGGAACAAGACAGGCTGACTTCAGGTTTTAGACACAAGTCCCAAAGGGACATCATTTGCTTCCATAATCCTTTGAAGATCCCCAAGGCCTTAAAAGAATGCTAACAATTCCAGTGTTTAGGTAAATTCAAGAATTTTCTCTATTCCCACCTTCATCTCTTTGGTAAAATTCTTTTCTTGTGCCAGGTTACAAAGGCATTAAATGAAGGTTATTTATAGTAGTACACAGCCACTCAAAATTATAGTGACCTTGAGCAACTATCCACCTGAGAGAGAATACAGTTTTCACAGTGATGGGACTGTGTCCTAAACAGTGTGATGTTTTGGTGTATCATGGTTATATTATCACGTACATATTACTCACACATTAATTTAAGAACGTCACTTTACTGTGGTGTTCCCTGGCAGAGAATGGCAGTTGTTAGAATACTCTGTCTTCAGTTAATTTGACATCATCATAATCACCCAATAAATAAAAGAAAAAGAAGAGAAAGTATAAATAAATAATATTTCTCTGGGAAAATGAGGAAGTTTCTTATCTACTTGTGCTCGTGACAAGTGAGTCATAATTGTAACATTATAGAAATCAATTAATAAATTAATTAAGAAGAGGACCAGCCCACATATATTGAATACTTCCTCTGTGACAAACATGCAAATTGTTTTAAACACATTTTCACATCTACTCCTTACAACAAACTTCTAAGGTAATTACTATTCTCTCCAACTTACAGATAGAAAAATAGAGTTTCTGGAGGACTAGTATATTTCCCAGTGTCACACAGTTAGCAAGATGCACAGCCGAGATTCAAATCTAAAACTTACTGGTTCCAAATTGCATTATCTTAATCAGCATTCCACGCCACCTCCTTAAATTAGAGCTTCAGTATTTGCTAGGCATTTGTGACATGACACGCGAAATATGAGTCCCTCAAGACAGAATGAAACTCTTTACCTTAAATGAGGAATGTCAAAATGACAGTGAATTCTCAACAGGTGGATACCATCATCCACAATTAGACGGAGAAGGTTAATTGTGAAATTTTGAGTAAAGTTTGCAGTCAACTCCTTGGACAGATCTTTTCAATAAAATCTTGCTGAGAGTTACATTCTCAAATAAGTGCATAAGACTAAGCGACAATGTGTGACAATTTTTGAACTTCCTCAGCTCTTGAGGTACTAAACAAACAGATGTTTGAGAAGACCGGGCTTATGAATGCAGCTTTACTGTCAACAAATTAGGCAACATCTTTGCTGCCTGCTGCTAATGCAGCAATCTCTTAAATTTAAAATTCTACCATAGTTTCTCCTGGATAAAAGGGAATTAGAATACATCCACCTACTATGAAATAAAAAACTCAAAGTTTCCTTGTTGAAAATAGGCAATGCTTATGGTAGAAGGTAAGCTCACAGTGTTGGCTCAGTCTACCAAATATTTAAATTTAAAAAAAAATAAATAATTTTGCAATGCTATTCTGTCTTCTTTGACACGGTGAGTCCCCAGACCTTCTCAACTCTAAACATGAAACAGAAGTGCTCACGACCTTGGTTTAAGTTTTATGACCCACCTCCTGGACAATGGCTACCATCTCGAACTTGTGCCACGGTCTCCAGCCTTCATGGGCTTCAATCCGCTCTCCACACAGTGGGCAGAACCAAAGCTCATCACATCACTTCCTTGGGTAAAACTGTCTTCATGTTCTATTGCCCACTCAACAACATCCAAAGTCTCTAGCTTCACCCATATGGCCACTCACAGAATGATCATGTCTCTCTGTACACTTATCCAACACCAGGCCACGCCATGGGCTTGCTATTCCAGCCACACTGATTCCAAAGTGACCCTTGTCTTTCCGAAGTTGAACTTTTCCTCTGAACAGCGCCTTTATCCCATTTTCTTTCCTGCCAATGTTTCACATCCTTGACACACAGATATTCCTCTGTGAAACCATCCTTGGCGCTGCTTCCTGTTCTCTTCACAGACCAACATATTTTATCATGTTTTACCTGCTTATATGCCTCTCCCTGTATTTGACAGTAAACACCCGGAGGTCAGGAGCTGCACCACATTCACCTTTGAAGGAGTACTTGCAAACATGTTGGGCCCTTGGAAGTACTTCAAAAATATTTTTTTTAACGGAACCGACAATCATTTCTTAAAAGGCCCACACCATGTGATCTGTCAGTGTGAAACACTGTCCCAGTTCCCTATCTTTACCCCAGATTTTAGCCAAACTTGAAAACGTCTTGACCATCTGAAGCAGTTTACAATACTATTTACAAACTTCTTTTAGGCTGTGTTTTCCCAGTTATAAAGCTCATGCCTTGACTTACTGAAGATTCTTATATTGAAAAAACTATTTACATAAATTTATAGACATCTATCTGCCTTCCTCTGAAGCACTAAATCTATTTGGTAACATCTTGCTAGCCTCATGACTTAATTACTTTGATTTGTTACTCGAGTTCAAGTAATATCCCCATATTAAAATATTCAGACATGACTTAGTGCCTATAATGAGAGGTTTGAATCAGACGAAGAGCACAAGATGAGAGCTGCAAAAAACCTAGGCACTCATTGTTTCTATTTCACAGGTGAGGACGGAGGCCCAGGAAACACAAATGACTCGTCCCAAGTCACATCTTGAGTGTGGTGGTGCCAAACCATTACCTCCTCATACTTACTACAACATTCTTCCTACTATACCCCTGCTGCCTTTTCCACCTTAATAATTTGAACACACAGTGTTCATGGTATTCAGCAAGTTGTCATCCTCCCAGTGTTGACCACTAAAGCTCTCTCTTCTTAAGTGGATCAAAGCTCATTATTATTTTGTCAGATGAAATATCACTGGTTTCCAATCCTCTGAAATGGGCACAAACAAACAAATATAAATATAAGTAGCTTGGTAAGAGCTTCTGGACCCTCAGCATCTGAGTGAAGGCAGAAAGGACATGAAGGACATGCAGATGCCTTCATCAACAGGCACTTCTACTTCTTATCATATTTATACATTTATACAACCAGGGAGAGTGATGCACATGCATCTTTTGGTCAATGTATTCATCTCCTGCTGTTCTCTATGTGAAAAATATCTATTCAAACAGTCACTGGCTTCTATATCTTAATTTATTGAGCATTTCCTGTCATACACATGTTATCCCTGCACCATTGTTCTTCCTTTTACAACCACACAATATCAAAAGTCCCCTCTGCAGCTCCAGCAGTGGGTCCAGAGACACATTAAGTTGCACCATGTGAGAGGGAAATTGATTTGAGCTTTCTTCCATTTCATCATGTCAATTTCTGTGTGGCTTTCTGGTCTATATTGTGAAGGAGACAAATGTGGTGCTGTCCTGATACATCATTTTAGCCCACAGTGAGAGGAACCATTTTATTATCTTTTGTAGAAATATTAGGAAGGAGATTATCTGTATATTCATCAAGAAGGAAAAACAAATATGATTCGCCAGTAACAGTGCACAAGATGGTGTGTGAGATGCTTTACTTACATTTCTCATTTAATCTTTATAAAATCACAGAAGAGCATTATCCTCATTTGTGTAGAAGAGAAAAACGAAATTCAGAGAGATTAGCAAAGCTAGGCAATACCATAAAAACACAATGATGAAATTTAGCTCTACTTTACAGAAATATAAACTTCACCTTTCAGATCTATGAGTTTAAAAAAGTGCTATAAGGATGAGAGAAAGTATGAAAAATCTTCCAGACTAATTAAATTTATCAAGATTTCCAGTTCTCTACCAATCAGAATATTAAATTTCAAAATAGACTTAGTTTTCCTAAAACATCTGTTTTACAATGCAAAAATTCTAAATAAAATTTGGTATATTGATTATTTTCAGATATAAAATTAACATTAGTTTTTTGATATAAATATTTTGGAAAAAAGGCTTCAAAATTGACGCAAAAGTGTTAATATATATTAGTTTATATAAGAAACACGTCAAATAATTGTTAAGTATTAAGTGTTTGACCTTTTTTAAGACCTACATCAAATTCTTAAGACAGTTGACTATTTGTTACCCCTCAGAAATCTACAACAATGTGATTCATATATGCTATAAACTGAATTTTGTGTCCCCTCAAAATTCATATATGTTGAAATCTAACCCCCAATGTGATGGTAATTGGAAGTGGAGCCTCTGGGACATGATTAGGTCACGATGATGGAGCCTCATGAACGGGCTTAGTGCCTTTATAAAGGAGACCCCAAAGAGCTCCCTTGCCCCTTCTACCATGTGAGGACACAGCTCAAAGATGGCAAAAAGACAGGAAGCAGGCTCTCAGCAGACACTGAGTTTGCCTGCGCCTTGCTATTGTACTTCCCAGGCTCCAGAAATGTGAGAAATCAATTCACGTTGTTTATAAAAGTCACCCAATCTATGGTATTCTGTTACAGCAGCCTGAGCAGATTAAGACAATACGATAAAAAAATCAAAGTCTGGTCCTTAGCTGTTGGATATTGGGAAACTGAACTTCCTTCTCTGAATCTCAGTGTTGTCACCTACAAAATGAAATAATGAGACTTAACTCATACAGTAAGCTTGGAATAAATGGTATGACCTATTTAAACCATTTAATATTGTCCCTTGCCTATGGAAATGGTTGAATAAGAACCATCATTAATATTATTAAAATTATTACTATTGTTACTATTGTTATCACTATTACCAGTGTCTTCCTAAGATCAGAGTGAAAGTATGAGGACTAAGTCAACACAGTTCCACACACAGGGTACATCAAACCAACTGGCCCTGGAATCCAACATACTATTTAACATGAAAACTAAACTGGAATGAAGATTGAAATGTAATATTCTGATCTGGCAAGGTCAGAATAAAAGATAACATCTGATAGGTATTATATATATACAATATATGTTTTTTGGAATATGTAGAGCCAGAAATATTTATAGATTAATAAGACTGGTGGTTTTGCCAAAACAACAGTGATGAGAATATGAACAGTAACAAAAGTACTGTACACTCATGCATTCATTTATTCATTCAGCACTGACTGACAGTTACCCTGTGCTGGCCACTGCTCTGGCAGCTACTCCTAGTCCTTGCCCTTGGGGAATGACTTACAGACTAGCGGAGGAAACAGGAGGGACAGCAAAGTCTCAGTGTAGGGGAGGAGGAGAGAGCAGCTTTAATCCAGGGTGTAAATTTTACCACAGGATTGGGAGTTCAAAGGACAGTAGGGTATTGTATAGAGATGGCTTAGAATAGTGACCATGGACTCTAGGCAGGATGGGAAAGACTCAGAGGGCTGATGCCTGGGAGAAAAAAGCAGACCAGAGGAGTAAGCGCTTCCTGGTGAAAGGAGCAACAGCTATAAACGTTCCTGCTCTTTCTGGTGGAGAAAGAGATCTGTATGGAGACCTGAGCAGAAACTTGATACTTTACTGTTAATTAACTTAATCAGAAATCAGCATTTTCTCTAAAAGAAGCCTGACTTCTTTGTAGGTATGGAAAAATTTTTAGATTCTATTTATAGAATTGTTGGCATTTGGGCTCACAGAAGTTAGTTAATAAAGAGAATGACCTTTGATAACATTTATAGCACTAATTCCTTTTGTATCCCACTCTCCAAGTATACGGCAGTCTTTCACGGAAACTTGTTTGCAAGAAATTCAATAGCTCATCTGTGAGAAAGAAAGAGCATCTTCTTATGTGGAGCAAGCAATTTTTATATATATTACACTTTGTCTTTTTAACTATATATAACTCCAGCCAGAGTCTTGGGTATCTATATTATAAAAATGGCAAGGCTAAAGAGGATTGGTTTATTTAGTTGTCCTTACTCTACAGTAAATAATGACTTCACTCACATTCAAATACCTCCACTTCTTAGAATCAAAGCTACAGATTATTTTAATATGTGGATCCAAATGCATGCATATACATATGAAAAATAAAATCGGCTATACACATTAAACTTTTAAATCAAATACAGATGGTCACAAAACAAAATTTATTTTCTCTAAAAAACTTCCATAATTCAGCTTGTCGTAAGATATTTCTAAGAGACCAATTGAAAAGCATGGTATTCATTTTCTATTACTGCATAACCGATTACCACCAACTGAGCAGCTGAAAACAATTTCCAGTTTTTTAGCTAACAGTTTTGCAGGTTTTGTAAAGTTCAGGCATGGCATAGTTGTGTTCTCTGTTCAGGGTCTTACAAGGTTATCATCAGAGTTTCTGCTGGGCTACTATCCTTTCTGGAGATTCTAGAGAATAATTGGCTTCTAAGTACATTCAGGCTGTGAGTTGAATTCAATTCCTTTTGGTTCTAGGACTGAAGTCCTCTTATCTTTGTTGGCTGCCAGTCGGAGATCATTCTCAGCATCTAGAAGCCACGTGCATTGCTAGCCACACAGCCCCTTCCACTATCTTTAAAGCTAGCAATGGAGAATTTATAATGTGTCAAATCTCTCTAGCTTTGAATTTTTGACTTCGTTTCTGAGCTATACACCATTGACATAAGGCATCATCAACATCAGTCTTCCAAGAATCAGGTTTCCTTTCAGAGGAGTCCATAAGATAGTTCCAACTGTGAGTTGAATGCCATTTCTCTCCCATTACACTCCTGCTGCCCATGGAATTAAGGGTATGATTAGACATCTATTTTGGTGTCCTTAAATTTTCAGTTGCACTTGAGAAAATCCCCACACATCCTCCAACTGAAGGTTAAAACATTCTTTGCCAGGGAACTTCAGGAAGGGTCAACAGAGGCTCATCTTCAACACTTTAAGTTCTAAGGACTCCCAAGGAAGGGACACCTGGCCCAGTGTGGACTGATCAAGAAAACATTCATAAGGGTGTGAGCCCTCAGCTGGGTAACTTGGATCCATAAGAGGAGGTGAGTAGGTGAAAGAGGAAGGCCATTCTAGGTACAAGGGATCACATGGTCATAAGCACTGAGATGAGAAAGAGTGGTGTATTTACAGAATTTCATAAGTGGGAAAGGGTCCTTCACAGACATAGTTCTGATTTATGTATCACACAGATCAATCTCACACTACATGGAGGATAGATTTGGGCAGACTGCAGGCAGAGAGATGAGTGGGAATGCTATTATGGGGGTCTATGGAGAGTATGACAAGGCATGGGTACAGGCAGGTCCTCAGACCATGGGGCTTACAAGAGCAACGCAAGGCCCCTAGCCTGGAAGGTACTGGATGGCTCACTGGTTGCCAGACCAAGACCTCAGTGATAGGCCTTGGGCTGAGGGATAGGCGTGAACCAGAGGGTGGGAGCAGGCTGCTAGCTGGAGGGACTTGATCATGACTCTAAACAAAGAACATCATTTGTATAATGTTCCTGCCTCAGGTCCGGATGGTTCTGAGGAATCAGGGAGAAGGTATGGAACGAAACCCTCTAGTTATGGGATGGGAGAAGGATCCAACAGCTTGGAAAGGTTTGGCCTGGAAACAGAGTGAGGAAAACCAGGACAGGAAGGAGATAAAGTACATGGTGGAACTGTAGCTACAGTAAGAAGCCCCAATAATTCCTTTGTATAAGATTGATAACACTTAGATAACCACTAATTGATCTGAATTCTGGAAGCTACGATATACATTTGGATGTTCAGAAAAGTCTGTGCAGAGTTTGAGAGATCATAATGTTCCTATCAGCAGCTACTTATACCCTCAGAGATCTGGATGCAGAAGCTCATATGCTGCAACAACAAATATCTCCAGATTCTTCCTTCTCCGAATTCTCAGTGTTCTCATTTATTATTTGATTGACTACAATAGACTTGACTGTTATAAATGCATACTAATAACATTTTTTCAGTCAGTTTAAACTATTGGCGTGACAACCAGGAAAGAGGTCTTAGGAATCAGATGGTGCTATTTCCTATCACCAATAAAGGCAGAGGAAAACCAAATTAATTGTATTATTCATTTTTACCATTTATATAAAAGTCTGAAAAATATTTAACTTTGTTTCATTTCCTCTAAGAAACTCTCTTACCCCTGCCAAGTAGCTCTAAGTCTGGGACAATATCTAAATTATCACAGAACTCTTTACTTATTATTCTTTTTTAAAATATTGTTTCTATTCTATTTTTTTTATTTTTAAATATCCCTTTTGAAGTGCTAACTAGGTTAGTCTATCACCCTTAATAAAGACTTGAATTTCAAAAGGTGCATTTCTGAAGCTGAGCAAACAACTAGGTTATGATAAAAAAAAGAACAGTAGAAGCTATGCATTGGTTTTTCTCCAGTGAAATATCAGTAAATTGCTTGTATTATTCAAATGCAAATCATACATTAGAGAGTTCCACAATACAAAACAATTATGTTTGATGAAGATTGATATTATAAAGCTATATGGCAAGGGGAAGTAATTAGGCAGTGTCACCTGCGCTCAACATTATTATTTAATACATATTTAACACAGAATTATTGATTATGGACCATGAACCGTGAGCTAAGGATGTAAGATACAGACTAAAGAACCAAAAGTTGTCATGGGATAAATTTTCTGTCTAGTTTGGTAGTTCACAGGTATGTTCTATTCAAGACACTGGACCTAAGAAAATAAATCAACTCAATCAAATCAAATCAGGGAGGAGGAAAGTTTTTAAGAATTTAAAAGATAATCTCATAAATGCAACATCTGAAATGCAGCCAGTCCTAATGATAACTAACAGTCTCTTTGACTTTCAGGCACAATATGGTCTTTCTGTGTTGGACTGCTCTCTATCACCACCGATTCCCACGCTAGCACACAATCCACATGGCCACCAACCACTAGCACCACCATTGGATGTCAAGATTTAGGGTCACTTATTTCACATTCTTAAGAGTAAGGGCCCAATTTGTCACAGGCTGGTCACTGGACGAATTACCCTTGGGTCAGAAATCCATTCTAATCCAATCAAAAGTTGGGAATTGAGGCATAAGATACAACATGGCCCACTAGACCTGCTCCTGCCAGGGGCTGGGAGTGGGTGAAAGAAAATAAAAGACGTATACTATGCAAGGATATCACACAGAAAGATTAGGAATATGCTGTGAACAGGTAATACAACTGACAGCGAGACAAAGGGTTTCAAAGCAAAATAGGCATCACCTCTACGGTGCGTATAGATCTAAAAATCCTGACAGTCTTAGCTATGTTCACCATTGACAAAAAGCTCTTCAAATAGGTATAGCCACATGTACTAAGTCAAATATACTCTTACAAGTATTATTTTTCTTCCTACCGTAGTCTCACCACCTTCAACCAGTCAACCTTCTGGAAACAATTTCAAGTGGCTACAATTCACTTTTCCCTTTTCTTTTCTGCCCTGCTTTGGTTAATCTGAATGTTCAGACAAGTCTGTTACGAGTTTGAGAGATCACAATGCACCTATTTGCAGCTACTTATAGCCTAGGTACTTGGATACAGAAGTGGATATGCTTCTACATATCCTAAATAAGGCTTTGCAATTGAAAACAGTATTCCATCTAAGTATCCTAGTCTAACAACAAGGGGTGGAATGGTTTCCATTTAAAACTTTACCTCTATTTGACAAAGAAAAGAATAATATTAAACGACTAACGGCGGGTGCCTAGAATAGGAAACATTCCAGCTACAAATTCACAATGATAAAACATTTTAAAGCAACAGATAAATGATTTTTAATTCTTTTGTGGCAGCAGACAGCTTAGAGACCCCGACACATATGCTCCTGCTTCCTGATCAGAGTGGCTGTAGACCCTAGAATTCCATCTACAAGAGGCCATGTGACTGGTTCTCATCAATGGACTGTGAGTGCAGTGATGCAATTGACAATGCAACTGATGATGAAGCCACAGGGGATGGCAGGGCTCTCAAGAGAGAAGCTGGGTCCTTCATCACTGCACGGAGGGGAAGCGGGGAAGCAGTCCCTGACCAGCATCCCCGGCCTCTATTCGTTGCATGAATGAGAAGCAAACTTCTTCTATAGTGTTGTGTCACCATACTGTTGGAGTTTATGCACCAGCATTCATTGTTTCCTTAACTAAGACACTTCCATAAAAGTGTAGAGTGTCAAAAACACAACATAGAACAAGATGGCAGGAAGCACGATGCATTTTTGGGAAATGAAAGTTAAATCTTGTAGAGTTTTACTTATGTTTCTTTCACACACACAGTGTCACACTCACACTCACACACAGTTATACACACTTAAATTTTTAAATATGAAAACATGGTCCTAAGGCAGATAGTTTATTGTGTGGTCAAGTGACTAAGTTTTATTTTGTTTTGTTTTTTAAATATTTCATAATCACAAACCGACTCCAATTGAATAATCATCCTATCTATGAATCTGAAATATTTTTACACATGGGGAATTGCAGGTGTGATTGATATTTGAGGAGCAATTTTATAATTTAGCATCAAACATTAGCAAACAATATAGGGTACATAAAATGCTCTTTCTTTCATTTCTGGAAACTACAAATCTGGATCATTTACAAAAAAGAAAAAAAACCCCAAAAACCAAAAACAAACTGGGAGATTTTGATATAGCATCTCCTGATTTCCAGGAAGTTAAGTGAATGCAAAGCCTCCCTTCGTGTAAAATTTGCATAATGTGCATTCGAGGCAGGTATTAATTTTCTTAAAGGAGTCTCAAGCACAAATCAGGCCATTTAGGATACCTTTTGAACATCCTAAATCAGGTCGGTTACAATTCCTTTTCAACATCTGACTGAACATTCCAGTTCCACTGCAGGTTTGTAAGGAGAAGATAAACACCACAATTTACTTCCACTGGCAACTCAAAGCACAGAACTGCAAAGAGCAGTGTGCCCAGTACCTGATGCTGCTCATGCTGCCCGTCTCTGATCCAAGCTTGCATCGCTCCAGCTGGCTGGCTACGATCTGGCGTTCTGCCTCCAGCTCTCGGGTCAGTCTTTCAAACTGTAATTCCTGAAATAAAACCACCAAAAAGATTAATTCTATCATCTATTTGCAAAGTGGAATTCAGACCAAAATGACAGGATGATCGAGGGGAAAAATACGATTTACCAAGATGCCAAATTTGAGAAGTAGAGGATGTCAACGTGGAAGCAAAGAAGGATTTGCAGTTCAGACAAACCTGAGTTTATACCATAGTCCTGGGACCCACCAGCTGCAGGGCCTTGAATAAGTTATTAAATCTTTCTAAATATCAGTTTCATTATCTTTAAAATGGGTTTAGAGTACTTATTTCATAAATTTGAAGTGAGGATTAAATGAGAAATTGTCTGTGAAAAATTAACCTCTCTGCCATGTTTGGCAGATGGCCAGCACCCAACAGATATTAATACTCCTGTCACCAAAAGCGTAACCTTTAATAAAGAAACAATTCATTTTTCTATCATTTGGAATATTATGCTTATTTCCTATTGGTCTTCTAGCTGCCTCTACTATACTAATTTGATCCTCATATTAATTACATACTGTATGTTGAAGAAAAATAACGCTCAAACCTACACTTCTTTATGCTTTAAATTCCATCCGAACGGCAATGATCCTGATTCTACAGTCTAATTACCAAGTGAATAACCTTTGAGATATCTGCTATATCACCTTAAAAAATAGCCAGTTGAACTAATGAAGAATGCTTCTACAAGCTGTCTGAAACCCATAGTTAAAGGAGTAACCTGAATGACAAATGGTTTAATCAGCACATCAAGGATCTTAGCTCTTCCAACCACAGGATTTTTGTATCATATTTTAATCTTTATGTTTTATTTTTCCATATACTTAAGATTTTTAATAAATATAATTATAGCAAATCATGCATTGTAACTAAAAATTTCCAGAAAAGTTTTTACAATGTCACATTTAACTTCTTTTAAGAAATGTTATCTGCACAGTTATGTTTTGAGGATGGGAAAACAGTAATGCTGAAATACTGCAGAATAAGAAAGGGGTCAGTTTGGGAAAACTCAAACTCCCAATATTGCAGAAATTTGTCCTTCCAGAAAAGATGAGTTTATTGAATGTGCTACCTTGGGACACTCTTGGGTGAGACCTTTAAAAAGTAGGATTTACATATATTAAAAATATCCTTGCTCTTTTCCAGAGGAGCAGATCTTTTTTCTGTTGAAGTTATTTCAGGGATCTAAGTAAGAGATGCTTTACAAATGAGAGCTCAACTTTTCCCTTGAAAGTGCTAAAACTGAGGAAGCGTGTTGTTGTTGGAGCTCAAGTTTTTATTCTTGTATATTCTGAAGGGCAGTAAAGATTATTCATAAGGAATGAACACCAAGACTTCTGCTGAAAGTATTGTGTGCATCTAACCTCTCCTTCCCCTCCCCGTGAGTTCTACTGCTTATTTTTGGCAGTTCTTTTCCACAAAAAATACCCAAGTTCTAGAAGATTTTTCATTTCCGGGCTTTATGACAAAATATTTTATCTTAAATCTGTGTAACAGGAAATCATCTCATATCTTTGAGTTGATAACACCTTGAAAACATAATACTTAAAGACCATACAGAGCTCCTCATAGGTAGAGGGCAACATTATTTGTATTATCTAAAGTACTTTCATTTGCAGCATGGTCGCATATGTTACCAGTAGTCCAATATGGCAAGACAGGCAGCCATCTGAGTCAGGATTCATAAAGCTTCTTGGGCTTCTGCTCAGACAGACCTGCCCCTGGGTGTGCTTGCTGAAGGCTGTGGTCTCACGATGTCTTCTTCACACCCGCCCTATGAGAGGGAGGTGACAGCAGACACTTTTCATGCAAGCTGCCTTCCAAACATACAGTCACAATTTCACAATTGCCAGTGCTCTTCGTCACTCCGTGTAGATCTATTTTTCCATCTGGCATCGTTTTCCTTCTGTCTGAAAGACTTCCTTTAATATTTCTTGCGATGTGGTTCTTTCAATGATGAATTCTTTTGGCTTCACATGCCTAACAAGAATCTTTGTTTTGTCCTCATTTTTGAAAGGCATTTTTGTTCCACTGTCCTCTCACTTGCATTGTTTCTGACCAAAAAAACTATAGTATTGGTTATCTTTGTTTCTTTGTATACATGGTGTCATTTTTCTCTGCCTCCTTTTAAGATTTTCTCTTTATCACTGGTGCTGAACAATTTGATTATGAAGTTCCCTGGTGTACTATTCTTCATGTATCTTATGCTTAGGGCTCATTAGGCTTCTTGGATCTGTGGATTTATTGTTTCCATCAAGTCTGGAAATTTTTCAGGCATTAATTCTTCAAACTTTTTCTTCTCTTCCCCACTATCTCCTCTCCTTCAGTGACTATAATTAAGAATATATTAGGTCACTTAGACTTGTCTCACAATTCATGGAATCTTTTCCATTTTAAAAAACACTTTTTTCTCTTTGTGTTTCATTTTGGATAGTTTCTATTGGTGTCTTCAAGTTAACCCATCTTGTCTTCCGCGACATCTAATCCACCCTCAACCCTGTCAAGTCTATTTCTATCGCAGACATTGATGAATCAAACATCTCTAGAAGTTTCACTTGAGTCTTTTTTATATGTTTAATGTCTCTACCTTTTTGAACATATGGAATACACACATAAAAAGCATTTTAACGTCTTGATTAGCTAATTCTAGCATCTGTGTCAGCTTCAACTGATTGATTTTTCTTCTTAGTATGAGCCACATTTCCGCTCCTCCACATACGTCACGGTGATCTTTGATAGCACATAAAACATTCTGAATCTTACCTTGTTGTGTTCTGGGTATCTTCATATTCCTACATATATCTTAAGCTCTGCTCTCAGGCACAGTTAAGGTACTTGGAGGCAACATGATACATTTGAGGCTGGCATTTAGGATTCATTAGGGGGAAAAGAACAGCATTTAGTCTAGGGCTAATTACTCCACACTTCCTAGGCAGACGCTTCTGAGTACTCTACTCTACGTCCTATGAATTATGGGGTTTCCCAGTTTGGCTGGTGGGTACAGGCACAAATTCCTGGCTCTGGTGTGAACACCAGCTACTATTTCCTCCCATCCTTTCAGATGGTTCATTCCCTGCTCCCTGGAGGTTTTCTTACATACAGGCTGCTCAGTTCTCTGCCAAATAGTAGAAGGGGACCTTCTGCAGATCTTGAGTGTTCTGTCTCTGAGCAGCGATCACCTTTCTTCTGTTTTGTCCTTCAAATTCTAGCCACTTTTACCTCCCTGGACTCTCAGCACTGTCTCGCCAATTCAAAGAGTCCTCTGGGCTCTGAATGGGCCCCCCTTTCTGCACTGTTGTGGGGAAACTCTCTCAAGGCAGGAAGCTGGGCAATTGTTGGGCTCACTTGATTTGTTTTGTGTTTCTTAAGAACCATGCTCCTTCATTGCCTAAAGTTCAATGTCTTGAAAATTTTTGTTTTACACTGTATACATTTTTGTTCCTGTTTCAGAAAGGAAAGTGTTTCTGGGCCCTGTTACTTTATCTGAGCTGAAAGCTAGAAGGTGTTTTAAGAATTAACAATTTTTCCCCTCATGCCTGATTTGTAAACGCATATTTTCCACTGTATTTAAAAATTCACACTAAATGAACTCCTAACCAGTTAAGTACTTACATTTTTACACATTTTCTTTAATGTTGTTCACAATTAGGGTACTAAAAATAGAGGCTACTTTAGGTTACTGGTTGCTTTTTTTTGCACAATGATTTTTTAATTGAATTGACATTTTCTTTATTAAGGAAACTGAATCAATGTATTGCCTTTTTAAAATGTCTATTCAATAAATGTTTACCTTTGTCATTGTATGTATGAAACAAGCAAGTAATTAAGTGAATTTTCCCTCCGTGCATCACTAAGAAGCACACAGTAAATGTTAAGGTCCTCGAGGAGCAAGGACGTTTCACTTTTTCATCTAAAATCCTATATTTTATTACTACAACACAAAGCATAACAACATTGGAGGCCAAAATTTTTATTGACCACTTACTATTGAAAGCTTAATTACTGGGACAGTGTATCAGGTGGAGATTTTGCCTGCTGGGTTGCCAGTGTGTCTAGTGCCTAGAGCAGTCCTGATGCACAGTAGGTGCCCAATAAATATCTGTTAAATGAATGTATCTACACCCAGCTCAGTGCTTTAAGTGTATTACCTTGTGTAAACATCATCAAACTGCTATTTCCTAGGTTCCGTTTTCTCCTATCTTTACAAAAATGTTAAAGTAATTAAGGTGAAAGGATTAGCCTGAGCCAGGAGAGAAATTCTTCCTTCCAAAGCAGGAAAGAGAATGAGATCAAGGATGGTGTTTTAGGAGATCTGGATATAGAGAAGCGGAATGTTGAAGGAACGCATTAATATGCGATGGTCTAAATATTCCCAATACTTTCAACTCTTTTGTTTTGGAGACCTTAGCAGTCCGTTAATACAGAGGACATACGATGCCAATGTAAAGCATGAAGTTCATTAACATTCATATTAAGACTCGTTATTTAAATAATTTTTATTTCTATGAACTCTGGAGATCACGTTCTAAAATGCCTTACTGCAGGTAGCTTATATTACAACCATTTCCTACCTTACCTCAACCCAAGGGCCTAAGGCTCATAGGGAGGGCTGTTCTTGCCACAGCACATCCTTGGGGGCAGGAACTCTCAGGACCTAAGAGTTGGTCCTGCTGTGGTATTATGGTTGGAATTAAAAACTGACCTTGGAATTGGGAACTAGAAGAGCTGCAATTGAGATTCTCAAACTGGGGACTCTCCTGTGGCTTAAATGCTCTATAGTATCATCTAGGGCATCGTCACAACAGTGAATGGGCTTCTGTTCCACTGGGGGTACTTAAACCATGGTGTGCATGGAAAGATGACATCCTCCAGTTCTCACTCAGTTTGATGTTTGGAGGGAGGATAGACCTCTGAGGACTGAATAATTCTCTAGGTTTCTTAGAGACTTTGAAGTGGAAGAACATTCAAGAGAGGGATGTTGCTAATAAGGCCAGGTGGGTACCCAAGAAATCAACTGGAAAAATAAAGGCATGAATTTGCAATACTGGTTGTAAGTGTATACGTGGTATTAAATTAATTCACTGAGGGGCTAGTCCGGTGGCTGAATGGTTAAGTTCGTGTGCTCCACTTCAGCGGCCCATGGCTTCATCAGTTTGGATCCTGGACACAGACCTAGCACTGCTCATCAAGGCATGCTGGGGCTGCATCCCACATAGCAGAACCAGAAGGACCTACAACTAGAATATACCACTATGTAGTGGGGGGCTTTGGGGAGAAGAAGAAGAAAAAAACAGAAGATTGACAACACTTTAGCTGAGGTGCCAATCTTTAAAAAAAAATTAATTCACTAAAGGTGAGACTATAAATAAAGGTGAGAAGAAGCATGAAGAAAGATCTTTGAAGGTTATCTGGATTTGGAGGGCATAAGGAACAAGAGAAGCCAGTAAAATAAATGGAAGAATAGTTATGGAGCAAAACACCACTAGTCTGGCCTGCTGGGCAGTTTCAGTGGAGAAATGGTGATGTAAATCAGGCTACAAAAAATGATATGACACAAAAGCAGAGGAAACAAAAGCAAAAATAGACAAGTAGGATTACACCAAACTAAAAAGCTTCCTTTCCTTTTGGCAAAGGAAACAGCCAACAAAGTGAAAAGGCAACCTATGGAATGGGAGAAAATATTTAAAGGAGTTAATTTCCAAAACACATAAGGAACTCATACAACTCAACAGTAAAACAAACAAAAAATAATTTAAAAGTAGGCGAAGTACTTGAATAGACATTTCTCCAAAGAAGATATGCAAATCACCAACAGGTATATGAAAAGCTGCTCAGCACCACTAATCATTAGGGAAATGCAAATCAAAACCACAATGAGAAATCACCACACAGCTATTATATATTTAAAATACATAGTATTTTAAATACATAGCTGTTAGGACAGCTATTATATATTTTTTTAAAAAAAGATAAGTATTGGCAAGGATGTGGAGAAATTGGAACCCTTGTGCACTGTTGGTGGAAATGTAAAATGGTGCAACCACTATGTAAAACAGTATGGAGTGTCCTCAAAAAATTAAAAATAGAACTCCCATATGGTCTAGCAATCCTACTCCTGCATATATATCCAAAAGAATTGAAATCAGGATCTAGAAGAGCTAGCTGCACTCCCACGTTCATTGCAGTATTATTCACGATAGCCAAGATCTGGAAACAACTTAAATGTCCAACAGACAAATGGATAAAGAAAATGTAGTATACACATACACTAGAATGTTATTCAGCCTTAGTAAGGAAAGAAACTGTACCATTTGCAACAACAAGGAAGGGCCACAAAGACATTAGGCTAAGTGAAATAAGTCAGTTATAGAGGGACAAAAATTGCATAATTCTACTTATATGAGGTATCTAAAATAGTCAAACTTATAAGAAGCAGAAAATAGGATGGTGATTGCCATGGGCTAGGGAAGGGAGAAATGGGGAATTGTTCAATGAGTATAAAGTTTCAGTTATACAAGACGAACAATTTCTAGAGCTCTTCCATACAACAGAGTACCTACAGTTAATAATATTGTGCTGTGCACTTAAAAATTTAAGAGGGTAGATGTCATATTAAGTGTTCTTATCACCAAAAAAAAAAAAAAGCAAAGAGACATGAGGAAAGTTTTGGAGTTGATGGATATGCTTATTACTTTGATTGTGGTGATGGTATTGGGGGTATACGTATCTGTCCAACTTCATCAAATACATTAAATATAGGCAGTCTTTTGTCTATCAATTATATTTAAACACGAGTGTTAAAAAAATACCCAAAAACCATGGTTAAGAAACCGTCCAGATAAATTGAGATTTCATAGGAATTAAGAATAGTGGATGGATTAGAGAGGACACACTGTGGTAAAGGAAGTTTTAAGAAAAATCGAAGTAGTGTTAAAGAACCTAAATCTCCCCACTATATGGAAACATTCTTGTTTTAGAGATTACAAAAATTTATAAAAGTAGCAGATATATGATGCCAAAGTTCATTAAAATTTACTAAGGGCCGGATTTTAAATTATTTTCACTCCTAGAATAGCACACCATTGAGTCATATATTAGGATTACAAGAAAAATTATCATTTAGTTTTATAACTTTTCCTAAAGAGTCTAAATTAATCATTACTTTGGCTTAATCGAATGGGGTTTATTACATATCCTTATAAGAATAAAAGCATGTAAAGTCTCTTGAGGGGGCTTAGCTAACTCAGTATAAAAACTAAGATCAGAAAAAACATACTTAAAGTTTCATTAATTCCTTCAATAAATATTTTACTTACCATTGTGACATAGTATCAGTTGGCATCATACAAGCTAGACTTGAGGAAATGGGAAACTTTAGACTGAACAGTGAATTAAGTAAAAATAGATTTGCCATGATTTTACTAATATGAGAAGATGGAAAAGAGACTAAACAGAAGCAGAGGACGGAGAAGATAGACGAGATGCGAGATAGCGGAAGACAAGATGTCTTCTACAGTGTAGATCTGATTGCTAGAATCCAATGACTTAAGATTCAAGCTGACCATGTCAACTAGAGAAAGTGGGAAGGAGGACCCAAAACATATCTTGAGACTGCACGTGGACCATACATGCTCAGATATCGTGGCATTTTTGTCAGCCTCTCCTGTAGGAGAAAAGCATACTGAGGACTGGCATCTACCCAGAGACAAAATGGAAGTCTTGTGCAAAATATTCACGTATCCTAATGGAAGCAGCTAAGTGGTAGGCATGAGGGTGAAGAGCAGAAAGGAGCATGGGATTTGAGAGGTTTAGTCATGGGAGTGAAGGCTCCATGGTTCTCCTCCGTGAGGCCTCAAAGACAACTCGTTCCTCCTGCTGGCTCAAGTTTGATGAGAAAGGAAAGTCCAATAATGAGCGACAGAAGGTCTAAGTTCCTTTATTGGCAATCTGTTCTGATCTCCACTCCTCAAGAGTGTATAACACTCTTGTAGTGTATTACCTGTGTTTCAATGATAATCAGTTTTTACCTTTGTTCTTGTACTTTCTGTATTTTATCATGATTATCTGTTCTAATGTTTATATCCTTCCAGACTGTGAATTTCTTAAGGAAGGGATTAGGTCCTAACTTACCATTTTATCTGTGAGCAAAATGCCTGATATATAATTGGAGCTAAGTAAATGTTTATGAATGAGAGACCCAAGATGCTGGTATCAAGCTTCCTGGAAGGGAATGGACACGTTGTTTGTTATGAAATAATTTTCATTCAAAGACGGTATTTCATGATGACAAGTGAAGGTGAGAATATTCCTGTAGTACTTAAGAAAATCAACAGTTCTGTGAAATGTCTTCATCATCATGTTATTCTCAGAATTCAGTACACTGATCAATTGTAAGAATAAAAATGTGCAACTCTTACTTGAAAGAGCTCTTAAAGGTTTAGGAGATGTTTCTTTTGTTTAAATTTCCCCTTCTTCACTTTTTTTCCCTTCAAATCAGTGCCTGTCTGTATGTGTGTGTGTGTGTATATATATATATATATATATTTAGTATAAAATATATAAATATATAAAATAATATATATAATTTAATAGACATCTATATTTCTAACTGTATAAGGGAAAATGACTGTCAATTGTTTTTCAATCAAATTGTACTTGCACAAATTGAAATGGGTCAAATATTTGTCAAGTTTATCTGAAAAACACCAGTAATCCCTGTCTTCTCATTTCCTCTTCTTCAGAGGCAAGAGCTTTTAACTCCTGTTTCTGATTCATATGTCCATCTCTATTAACTTCCTGATAGTCATTCCTGAATTGTCAGTGATAGACCTCATCCACTGATTTCCTATAATGGCAGACAAGGATTCAGCTCCATTTGCTCCTCTGCCATCACGCACATACACATCTTCCATCTTCTCCCATGTTCCCCATATAGTCAAACTGTAATTTTAGGTAGAACAACATCATAGTATAATTTCTTTAACATCAATATGCAACAATTTGGCTTCCTTAAGTGAATGGTTCATCTTTTTTGCTGTCATTGTGCATTTGTTCAGTTGTCTATGTACCTATCATGAATCCAACCAAAAACTTCCCTTGATTTCCATCAACTTCTCTCAACACTATCAAACACAGGAAATCACATATCAGTTTCATCCACTGAAGCAATCTGTTCTGGTGCCTTCCAACCTGCTCTAATCTGGCCTGGCTGCCCTGTTTGCACAGCTCTCATCCTGGGACCTCCCTTCCTCTCCATGCTGGGGATTCCCTTTGTCCCTCTCTTATGTGGATTCCCTTTTTCCTAGAATTGTCATCTTCTTTGTTTTCCTACATTATTTCCTTTTCTGGTGGAAAATGTCTTTTGAGAGGGAGTGAATGGGAGGCAGTTTTTGGAGACCTTGCATGTCTACTACATTTTTATTCTACTCTCAGACTTAGTCCTATGGCTGGGTACAGAAGTGGAGAATTCTAGCTTGGAAGTAAATTTTCCCCTGGAGTTTTGAGATAGCTTCATTATCTTCTGTCTTCCAGTGTTGCTGCTGAGAAGTGTGAAACATTCTGAGTTCTTATCATTTTTGTATGAAATTTGCCTTTACTTTCTCCCAAAAAACTTGTTGCATCTTCCCTTGGTCCTAGTTTTCTGAAATTTATTTTTTCTGATTTTTCCCCCTAAATCCCCCAAGTATATAGTTGTATATTTTAGTTGTGGGTCCTTCTAGCTGTGGTACGTTCTGAACTTTTATTGTGATGTGTCTTGATATAAATTTATTCTTAGACAGTTTCTGGACCTTTAGTGAGACCTTTAAATCTAGAAACATATTGTTCACTTCTAGGCAATTCTATAATTCTATTGAAAAAAATAATACTATTCTCTTCATTTTCTAATTTTCTTTAACTCATCATTCAGATATTAAAATCTACATCAGTTCCCTAAGTTTCTTCTTTAAATATTTTTTCTCTTCCAGTTTTCCATCTCTCTATCTTTTAATTTTACTTTCTGGAAAGTTTCCTCAATTTCATCATGTAAGTTTCTAACAAGTGGTTCATTGTTGTTATTATATTTGCAATTTCTAAGACCAGGTTTTTGTTCTCTGAATATTCCTTTTCATTATCATCCAGTATTCATTTTATGCATGTGAAATCATCTCTTTTCTTTCTCAGTGATGTTAATGTTATCTTCTTCTCTCTGCATAGTTCCTATTTTACAACTATTTCCTATTTGTTTTAGAATCTATCTTTCATGTTATAGGCTTTTTGAAACATCTCAAGTTCCCTGGCAGTCTGCTCTTGTTTGAATGGCGGGTAGAGAGCAGATCAGACTCTTGATGTCAGCGGGGCTTGTTAGCTGCGCTTTCCAGGAAAACCACTGGGGGTGTCCATACAGAACTCCCAGAGAAGACTCTCCCAAGCTCCAGCTGTGACTGTTCACATTTGACTGTCCTTGTTCCAAAAACTGTGTAGGGCTAGAGGCTGGCGGCAGGGTGAAAGGGAGGGGCTCAAAATTTGGTAAGTAAATTTCACTTACTCCCACTCCCAACTTTCAATACCCAACTTTTAACACTCTTCCTTGCGGTCTCTGAGTTAAGACTCTAATTTCATCCCCTCCAGAAAATAAACTTCTAGTCTCTGCCAGTATGGAGGAGGAACAGTCCTCCAGCTGTGTATGGTGGGGTCAGAGATTTGGGAGTCGAATTGATTTTTTTTCCCAAACTGATATTTAAATAGATTTTCAGCCAATCTCCTCCTTGTGACTGTACTTCATGCCCCACATCCCAACTCCTACAAATCTTTAAAAGACTTTCCTTATAAGTTAGAGTATGTTTTTACTTCTCCTACAGCTTAGAATTCCATTTTCTTGGGTGTGATGAGTCATTTCCAATTTTTGTATCTACGTGGTAAGTATATCAAGTATATCAAATTTTATTAGTTCTAAGACATAACATTTTTTACACTTTAATATCTCTGGGTTTACTATCTCTCAAATTGGGATGACATATTTGATAGCATGTGATAGTTCATTGTTTTCTTCATGTCCTCTCAAATTTGGTGAAATACGATTCTTTATTCACCCATTTTCTAGGTTTATAGGGTTGTCCCTTTTAAAAAGCTGTATTGCCATGTTGGCAAGGGAGCAAGAGTTAATGCAAGAGTTGAATTCTTACTTGGAGTTCAGGTCGTTTTCTAAAAGAACTTGGGACCCTCAGAGCAAAGGAGGACATGTCAGAGTATAGTGACCCTAAAGTGCCCCTGGTCTTTGTACCATCTGCTGAATGTCCTGAGCTAGGATGCTCTAATTTGCACAGGCTGGTCCTCTCGATTATCTACATATCCCATACAAAGGGGTTGGTCTGATTCCAAGTTAGGAAGGCTTAAAGAATAACTGAAGTTACTGTATCCTCTGTTTCTAGAATTTGGGTCCATACCTAGTTTCATTTTGAGCAAACCCCTGGGTAATAAACAAAGCAATCATTCTCTAGGCCTGGGACCTTTACAGGAGCATTTTAACAACTCACCCTTCCTGGGGACCGATGCTCTGCCTCTCTAGACTATCTGTGTGCCTCCTGCAGGCTTCATTTGATGGTTGCTTGGCCTGTATGATGAACCATCCACCCAATATATACGTCTTCTCCACCCTGACCTCTTCCCTCTTCCCTGCCTAAGATTGCCCACTGCCTAATATCTCCTTGCCTCTTGCTGGAGTCTCAGAACACTATCTATTTCATCCCAAAGCTTGCTACAGCCTCCAAATTTCGTTCACTCTCCCCATGTCTTGCCCATCCTTTCTGCAGATGTGACCTGGTTCTTAGAAGCACCAACTACTTCTATGTAAAATGAGAGAATGAAACGTCATTGCTATTTCTCTTCTGGCTCTAAGATTCAATAATTTTAGGTAATCTGACTTAGTGACTCTGCTTGCAATACTGGAGCAAAATGACTATTCAGGGGTTTTGAAATATTTTATTATAAAGTGAATTCCGGTCATTATCATTGTATAAACACTGCTCTTCTGCTCAGATGTGCTTCTACCTGGGAGAGGATCAGAGCCCAGGAATGTTCTCTCTCCTCTGGCTTGAGTCTCTGCAGGAAAGATCAAAGACTAGTTTTCCATTATGCAGATGAGTTTTTGCTCCCTAGTGTCCCTCATCTCTGCAGCCATCAAGGATTTGTACTATCAAGTAATCCTGGGTGACCTTTTTTCTCACATCACTTTTAATTCCCCTTCCACATGAATGAATTGACTTCATAGCCACAAACTCTTGGCAATGTTAATTTCATCCCACTAAGCCATGTTGCAAAGGCAAATCTGAAGGGAAAGTGGCACAAATGACAGGATAATAATAGGAAGCGCACAGCAAAGTGTCCAACAAGTCTGGAAAGAACAAGCTGTGATGTCAAGATGGAATGGAACAAATCACTGTCAACTGTAAAGCTGTAGACCTCACTGATGAGTCAAAAACTATAGCAACGAGCTGTCCATGAAAGTTTACAAAGCTGACAGATTAATGTTTTAAACAGCCACGATGTCATCCTGGGTCACCTGGCAAGACAGCAGATGACAGGAATCAGCATCCAGAAGTGGAATCATACGCATCTTTCCAGGACAGGTTCAATAAAATAAAAATATAACGAAATACCTCTTTCTGATCAATTCCTTCAATATATTGGATTCCATCTGCTTTGCTCTTGCCAAATGCCTTGTTATCCAAATAAAGCATGTTTACCACAGTTTATTTAATTCATCCAAATGGCAGGACTCCATGAAATAAAGAAGGCCACATTTCTTCGTAGTCTAAAGTGATGTAAAAATCCATCAGACTTGATAAAAAATTTAGTGATACTACCATATTGGTGACTCTTAACTATATCATGACAATCTCTAGAACTTTTTTTAATGCCTGGTACAAAACCCAGAACTTCAGAATAAAAACTTACAGGTGATGGGGCCCTGACATGTATAGTTTGAAAATTTTCTACTAGTGATTTTTATGCCCACACCTGCTTGGGAATGACTATTTTATTTATGACAATAGTCGACAATAATGGCAGTCAATATTTTAAGTATTTACTTTCCATGGATCAAACTCTGCTAAATGCTTTAAATGAATTAACTTGTTCATTCCTCACACTGATCCAAAGAGGCAAGCATTTTATTTTCTGAGACATCCCAAATTCAAAGACATTAAGTGGCTTCCCCAAAGATTAGCTAGAAGTCTAATTCAAACTAACTGTTCAGAATGCCACTCCCTCAAAACTCATGGACTATTTATTCTCACAGTTTTAATGGAGCTATAGAACCAGGAACAATACAGCCAAAATAATAACACAAATTTCCTTAATGAAGAATGACTACAGCTCACCATTTCATGCTGTTTTATTTTAGTTTTCCTTGCCTTCCTAGAAACAAAATATTGTAATTATGTCCAATCATAGGAAGAATTATACTGATAGTACTGTTCAAGTCCACACTACAAGTGAAATACTTCTAATAATGCCCCTTAACTTTTAAGAGTACCACTGCCAATTTCAGAAACACCTAATGAGGGCAATGATGTGGGGAGGAGTTATACTTCAACATCCTTACCTATGTTTACACTGTAGTGGAGAAACCAGCTGTCCAATATTTAAAGGGTGAAAGAGGAACTACCAGATCTCTTGGCTCAGCCAAGATCAATGGCTTGCATTCTCTCAAATGGACTGTGCGTGTCCTCACTCTGCACCCACTGCTCTGAATATCCACTTTCTCTTGCCCACTCTTCCCTTGTTCCTCAAGTTGAGGGAAAATGTCTTGCCTTTCAATTTTATGGTGATCTCAACACTGCCTCATTTAATTACCACCTGTTCTATACATCCATTCCCGACCTCACCCTCACTCTTCCTACACCTGAGAAGAAATGACCACCACTCATATAGAACTAACAATACTGTATTGAACTCACTTAATTACATGCCCGTCTTCTCTCTTAGAACATACATGCCATGATGGCAGGGCCCATGCCCTTGCCTTATCACCTTCTCACCTAGCACAGAGTGCACTCAATAAACAATGAATGGATGGACGGGTGGATGATTTAATGTATGACCTCAACAAACAACATTTGGATCAATATAAGAAAGTGTGCAATACTGTGTATGCCTAGAGGAAACTCACTAAATGCATCTGATAAAATGTAAAAGATGAGGTTAAATTACTTTTGTGCCACTTCCCATGCAAAATTTCTATGATCTTTTACCATGAATTGCTCTCTCTCCCCTTATATGTCTTTTGTACAATTAACTAGAATTATAGGATAAGAATTATAGAAATAATTCTGTTCAGAACAGAAATGTTTGAGTGACAAAAGGCCAAGTTTATCCTTTCTCATTCAGTGCTCCTTGTTGAAATTTAAATAGCTAAATACTCATACCAGTGAAATAATTATATATGCTCTCATCACCAAATACCATCAGCATTTAACTTGACCTTTTGTCCGCGTTTTACTTTGTTGGCCTCTTTTTCGTTCCTGGAACAAACTCTTATTATGGTTTCAACACACCCCTCTCCGTCTTTCCTTCCCAGCTCTCTGGTTGCTCCTCTTCTCTATGGGGGCCTCTTATTCTCTTAAGCCAACATCCTCCTTGGGATTCTTTCAAATTTCTATTTTCTCACAGTTTGAATAATCTCATCCATTCCCACAGCTTCAATAACCAAAAATGGTATATATCTTACTGTCCACTGACGTCCACTGTGGAGAACCCAGAGATTCATGTCCAAAACTGGAATCTCAGTATTCAACCTGCAAATCTGCTCCCACTCCTCTGTTTTCCTATCTCAGTAAATGGCACCATCAAGTTGCCTAATTCCCAAATTTGTGTATCATTCTGGACTTTGTCCTCTCTAGATATCCACTAAAAAACATCATTAAATACCACTGTGATACTGTGATTTACAATAAATATATAGTTGGCCTTTATTTCCATTTCTGTCATGGAGCTCCTAAAGTACTTAGAATTTTCTAAGAGATGAAAGTGACAAAGGTGTCTTTTGTTGTGTTAAGGAGTAATTTTTGGAAAGCACCCAGGGATGGGGGCTGATTGTCAGCAGAACCAACCATGTGATTAGAGGATTGGAACTTTCAGTCTCATCTCCCTAACCTCTGGTTGGGGGAAAGGAGCTGTAGGTTGAATCAATCACCAGTGGCCAATGATTTAATCAATCATGCCTATGTAATAAATTCCCCATAAAATTTCAAAAGGATGTGATTCGGAGAGCTTCCAGGTTGGTGAACATCTGGAGATATGGGGAGAATGGTGCCGTGGGAGAGAGCATGGCAGCTCCCTGCCCTTCCCCCATACCTTGCCCCATGCATCTTTTCCATCTGGCTGTTCCTAAGTTATACCCTTTTATTTATTTATTTTTCATTGTAAGGAAATTTTTTTTTTATTGAGGTCATAATGGTCTATAACATTGTGTAATTTCAGGTGTACATTATTGTTTACCAGTTTCTGTATAGACTGCATTGTGCTCACCTTCAATAGTCTAATTTTGAGGAACACAGATGCAAAAATCCTCAACCAAAATATTGGCAAACCAAATATAGAAATACATTAAAAGGATCATATATCCTTTTATAATAAACCAATAATCTAGTAAGTAAAATGTTTTCTCTGAGTTCTGTGAGCTGTTCTAGCAAATTAATCAAACCCAAGGAGAGGGTCATTGGAACCTGCAGTCTAAAGCCAGATGGTTGGTTACAACCAAAGGTGACAACCTGGACTTGCCACTGGAATCAGAAGGGTGTGTTTGGAAGAAGTCTTGTAAGACTTAGTCCTTAACCTATGAGATTTGACATTATCTCCAGGTAGACAGTGTCAGAATTGAGTTGCATTGTAGGACACCCAGCTGGTGTCAGAGAATTGCTTGGTATGGGGAAAAAAATCCCAAGATAGAATTGAGAATAGAGTCTTAACCATCAATTCCAGCTCTGATCTGTCCACTATGTCCACTGATACTACTCCAATTCTGGCCATCAATATCTCTTGCTCAGAGCCCTGAACTCATTATCCTAATTAGAGTGTGTGCCTTTGTTCATGTCTGCTTTCAATCTGTTCTCCATAATATAGCCAAAATTATCTTTAAAAAATTAACAAATGTGATTCCTTTATTCATCTACTTAATACCTTTCAGTGACTCCTTATTTCCTAAGGATAAAAATAAATAGTTCTGAACATTTAACCCTTCAATGGCTCAATACTTTATAACATTAAAGGAAATATTCCTTACAACGAGCATCATCATGTCTCCCTTAAGTCTTGGTATTCATTTGAGGAATTGAATGTGTTGAGTAAATCTGATTGGTTGTCCCTACTCATATTTTTCTTTTGTTTATACAAAGACATAGATTCTTGCAAGTTAATATATAGTGTTATTAATTTGAAATTACAGACATAACCTAAAACAATTAACTAAAACTTAATCCTGTCACCACATTTTCTTCCAAACTTGATTGTTTAATTACAATTAAATAATTAGTGTGCTAATTACAACCCAGTTACTCTCACATCCAAAGATATTCTCTCTTTGCTTATCCACCAAGAAATGTAAGTAAGACTTTTCAGAGAAGGAAGAACACTTCTCTGATTTTGAGAACAGCATCAGGAGATATTTGCTTTCTATTGATCTAGCCCCCAAATATCTTACCAAACTGTGAAATTCATATTTTAAAATAACTTAATTGTAAAATTGACATTCTCATATGCTTTTATGCTATATCATTTTCATGGCAAAATATTCAATTTTCCCACAATTTAACATCTTACTAATATAAAATTCTCTAATGATTTTTCCTGGTAGCACTAGGAGAACTGAGTATTATAAGTATTTCAGGATGAAGAGATGTCTCAAGTCTCTTCAGTGGCTCCAAAATTCCCAGAGAGTTCTTTCATTAGATCTCTTGAAATCAGAATTTGTCCCCAACAATATGGTGGTATTGTCACTTAATTTCTCTTATATACTACAATATCAGATTTCTCCGGTACACAAATGAAATGCAAAAGGAACACTGCCTTCTCACTAACAGCACCTATAGGTGGGAATTGAGCCATTCATGCTTACTTGTCTGGCAGCAAACCACAAGTTCCAATTATTTTGAAGTTATTATTCTTATTATGTTTGGCTTCAAGGCAAGGACACTGCTACATCTTTCATCCAAATCTCTAGCATCCACCACATAGTAGGTGCCAAATAAACATTTACGGGATGAATGAATAAAAGAACAGTAGCACAACAGATATTTATGTGCAAAGCATTCTGCAAGGTCCTGAATAACAGATAGGAGAGGCATGGGTACAAAATTAGTTCAGGTATAGATCCTGTGATGGTCAATTTTATGTGTCATCTTGACTCAGCTAAGGGATGCCAAGAGAGCTGGTAAAAGGTTATTTCTCACTTTGTCTCTGAGGGTGTTTCTGGAGGAGTTTGGCAATTGAGTCAGTAGACTAATAAGATCACTCTCACCAATGCGGGTGGGCATCATTTAACCCATTGAGAGCTGGAATAGACAAAAGGCAGAGGAAGGAAGACTTTGCTTTCTCTGTTTGGGCTGGCACATCCATCTTATCCTGCCCTTAGACACTGGTATTCCTGGTTCTCCAGGCCTTTGGACTCAGACCTTCGGACTCAGATTGGAATTTATACCATTGACGCCTGTGGTTCTTAGGTCTTTAAGTTTGTACTGAAACTACACCACCAGCTTCCCTGGCCCTCCAGCTTACAGATGGCAGACTGCAGGATGTCTCATCCCCTAAAACCACCTGACCCTGACCCTCATAATAAATCTCTTTTTATATATCTATTTATATATCCTATTGGTTCTGTTTCTCTGGAGAACTCTAATATAGATCTTGTTGATAGTTTTAAGTCTAGTAAAAGAGTTGAAATGTGTACATCATTAACTAGAATACAAAGTAAAATGCTAAATTGTGATGAGAAAGATATAAGGAATTTCAAAGACTACATTCAGTTAGAGAAGATGGAAGGGGGTGGAGACAAAGAAGAAATCAAGGACAATGGCACATGCTGAGGTAGCATCTGAGATGAACAACGAGAGGTTACTACTTGACCATGTGAAAGGGTGGAGGAAAAGCATCACAGATGGAAGGAATAGAATGAATTAAGGCACAGAATACGCAAATATTGAATGTGTGTGTATGTGTTTCAGGGAGTAATCAGAGTTCAGTTTGATGGGAGTGTAGGGCCAGATTGAACATCAGGCAAACTAGATAGGAAGTTTTGACTTAAGTAAAAGGTTAATATTCAACAATGATTCTGATTTTCCTCATTTACTGAATGTGATGCAACATCTCATCTATTTCCATACTCCAAGTAAGAAACCCTTTGAAATTTTATTGAGCTCACTTGTCTCATTGACAAGAAAATACTTAATAAAATTTAACTGTTTTTTGACATCTGAAAGTCAATAGTGTTAACATTTATCTTGTACTACATTATAAGGATATTGCACTGCAAGGATGTTAGTTTGCCTGTCCCTAAATGTCCCTGTCAACTGCAGAGCTTTTCCATAATTAGGTGGACACAGTAAAGTCCTCTGGGGTTGTGAACACAGATAGCTATTGGCTCCTACAACCAAAGAAATAGACTCATTTCTCTTCTGCTTCATTTATATTGTTGACATTTCTTTCTGGTGATTTTTTTTGTATACCTTTCAGAGCTCCTGTTCCTCATTGCCTCCAGAGTGGTTTTTAATTGCTAATGTCACATCTATTATTGATTGAGGGGCCTGAGGTTACAAAAGGCTGACATCAGGTAAGATGGTGTTATTTTTATTATAATGATACCCTAATATAATAGCATAATTGTTTTACTATTTGTATAATAACAGCTGTATTGTCACTGTAATAATTTTACCTTCAAATGACCCAGTGAAGGTATTATATGATGGATTTGGAATATAATGGATGAAATATAACCCATTTGTGTAAAGAGGAGGGAACTGACAATCAGAGAGGTTAAATGAATAATTCAAGATTACTCACAGTGACAGCCAACCCAGTGGTCTTCCCTATTCTGGATAAGGTATGTAATGTGCACATGTGTGTCAACACTTTTGTTTCATCTGTGAAATATATTTCTCCACTCCTTAGGTAGTAATATATTCAAACTATGAATCTTCTCATATTAACTTGTTTGAATCCAAATGGGACAACAGGATCTGAATCTACTTCTCATTTCTTATAATACTATGCATTCGATTAAAAAAACACCGTCTTTACTAAAGCAGCTTCATGACTTGAACATTTCAGTGTGATCCATGCTCAGATCAACTTCAAAAGACTGAATTTAAACCTATCTTCAAGCTGTGAATGTTGTAGTTTCTTCTATTTTCTTTTTCTTTTTCCTTTTTAAAATTCCTCTGCTGGGAATGAACTAAGTACAGCCTAACAAGGAATATATCCATATTTGCATCCTGATAATCAAACAAGAACTTGTAGGAAAGTAGCATTGATAAACGTACCACTGTTGAAATAGTTTACATATGTCAGAGAAAAATGAACTGTGACCAATAAATTCCTTCCATAGTCAAGATCCTTCCACATCTCCCCAGTATGGGGAAGTGTCTTAATGGATGTACGTTATCAAGTTTGCAGGCTTATTCTCAGTCATAAAGAATAGTGTACCAGATGCTCCTGGTACACTGAATTTGTCACACCATAGACAAGCTAATATCATTATGTGAGACCACAGGGGAAAAAATAAAAGATCCACATTTAATCCATATTAACTACCAGGAGACTCATCAAGGCAGTTGGGCTAGCTCATGATGCAGCAGCTTCTAGCAAATTAGCAGCCCATAACAACCTAGTTATAATGAGCTGCAAGATCTTACACCATAAGCTCAATCCCATTAAAGTGAATTCAAGTACATGAATTCATGTACAGAGTATAACCTTAACATCTGTCTGTGCTTAGCCAATATTTTGTTTATGCCTTTTTAGGAACAGCCAAATTATCCCCGTGTCCTCTGATACTAGGGACTGTAATTTCCATCAACTGCAATTTTACCTGATAGAGAGGGCAGATCTGATCAACATCAGCCTCCCTGGCTGCAGCGCTGGGGAGCAAGCTGCTCACGATTCCAGCAGCTGTTTTGTACATATTAGGACAATTTTCTCCCAAACAATTTCCCCTTCTTATTCAAGTGGGGAAAGCAATAGCCTCATCAGAAATTAAATAGTCAACAAGACACGTGTATCTAATAAATATTGCAGAACTTGTATTTAGTCAAACCAAATGAATTAAATCATATCCTACTAAACTCGGCATGGAGAACCTTTCTATTTTAATAAACTTAGGCCATTTTCCCCCCTATAAAAGCAACGCCTTTCTTCTCTTCCCATAGTGGAGTGAATACTCTTCAGGGATTCAGGAAATAATAATATCACTATTATAATAATTATTATTTCTGTTTTTCATACGAGGAAACAGAAGAATATATTACTCATGGTTAACTGTTTTCCAAGTGAAGAAAACAGACACAATATATAGTTTAAGGCATTTTCATAGAGATTTATGTATAGGATGAATAAATACTTAGGCGAACAATCTAACTTGCCTCTTCTTGTTCCATCTTAAACTGTTGTTGTACATGAATTACTGGGCAGTGTTTTCAAAATTCACATCCCTCCTCCTACCTCCAGAAACCTTAGCATGCAGCAAAATGTCTGCTGCAAACATCATTATGGGTTTTCTAGACTTTTACACATCCAAACTGCATCTAGTTCTAATCAATCTAGATATAGTTCCTTAAAAGTCTCACAGAATTTCCTATGTGGATGGGATTTAGAAGGTCATTTAACTCATCATCCATCCTTCTTGAAGAGTCAGCCTCTCAGACAGTCCCTGCCTGAAAGCTACCAGGGACAGCAACTCAAACTCCGATGCATACCATTCCACTGAAGTATAGCTCTTGTTGTCAAAACCATAATACGCCTTCTTATAAAAATCTAATAGTTGATTCTGATCCTGACTTCTGATCCAGTTCTGTCTTCTGATTCACCAAAGCATTACATTGACATTTTCGATGATACAATACACCACCCAATATTTGAAAACCGCATCTTTTCTTCTGTGATTTAAACAAGGGCAGTTCGGAGGTCTCATCCCTGTTTTTAGAGGTCTCATCATTCTGGCCACACCTCTGCATTCTCTCTCATTTGTTGATACCCCTCCCGCCAACCTTAATTCAAAATACTCAACATTTCACACATTATCCCAAATATAGTCTGAAAAGTGTCAAGTACTTAAGAAGCATCACTTGTCTTGTAGCAGTGAAATTGACTTCCATTAATATAACCTAAGATTGCATTAGCTTTCTTAACCTTGACAAAGAGTCGGCTCACAGGGAATTTGAATTCAATTAAAGCTCTAGTACTTTTTTGTAAACTGCTGCCAACCAGACTCCCATACACGATGCGCCTCTGCAGTTGATACATTTGACCCTACAGACAAGGCTGGACATGTATCCCAAATTTTCAACTTTTTGTTTTTCTCTCTTATTTTTTCAGCATTTTACATTCGTCTTGAAATCTAATCCTATATTAAATGTAAGCATATTTTCTTAGCCTTGTATTATCTGCAAATTCTTTAAGCTTGCTTTGAAGACCTTAGCCCAATTCTTTGATCATAGTTTTGAATAGAAAGAGCATAGCTCATGCTTTTCCACCACAGACTCTTTTTCATGTTGATAAAAATCTACTACATACTATATCCAAAGGGATACAAAAACACATGCCTAATACATGTCATCAGCATACAGAGACCAGCATAAGCCTTGGACTGTTTTCTAGTACCTAGACGGAAGGCACTCTGATGCCAACATTGTCGTATTGGTCCCTATCTGCAGAAGGCCTGGGGTTACAATGTGCTCATTTGCAAATGATGAACACTCATTTACGACTATGTGATCATCTTCATTAGCGACCCCCAAATCTAGTTATAATCACGACAGAGGGTCTTACAAGGACAGATGGCTGAGCTTAACAAAATATATCTATTTCTCCTGTCTCAGGTTTTGAATTTGATTGTTAACTTCCCAGAACTGCTGAGCTATGCAGCTCAGTCCCGGCAACAGCGGTCTCTCAAGTTGGGGGCACAAGACAATCTACTAGGGAAGGTGAGTAAAGGTTTGAACTTATATTTGAAATTATTCTCATCTTTTAAAATGAGATTTTTAGCATATTTTCTAACTTATAAATTTGGTACAGCAGTACATTTATATTGTTGACAAATAAATGAGCACATAATGGATGTTCTTGCTCAAAAGATTCTTCCTAATCATGGAGTAAAATTAACAAAGCTGGAGACCCCTGGATGAGAGATCCAGACAGGCTAGGCCAGGGACCCAGGTGAGACCCCACTTTAGCCAATCTGCTCTGCTCTACAGCTAAACAGTGATGGTGTACCCATAACTCGGCAACAGGAAGCCCCTGTAGGACAGATAATAAAATCCTATTCATTTGGAAGGGATCATAGAGTTGAACTCTTTAATTTTGCAGGTATGGAAACTGAGGTGTGGAGGGATTAAGTGACTAGACTGAGCAGCTTCAAAGCCGTTTGGGGACACACCAGGGAAAATAAAATGAAATGAAAGTTAATACCAGAGCTGGACATGATTCCACTCCATTGCTCTTTCTTCAACTATATTACCTCAATAAGGAAGTAAACAAACCAAAAGCCAAAACAAAAACAAAGAAAGAGAAGAAAAAGAAGCAACCAGAGGGTGATAGTCACTTAACTACCTCTTTTGGCATAGCACTGTTGACTGACTTTGTGTGCGAGCTTTAAGCACAGTGAAGTAACAGTAGCAGTGAACTTTCTGAAGGTTGGTATGTTCCTCAGTGCAGTATAATCATCTTCTAACTTTAAACCCCTTTAGAACTCTGGTTCAAAAGTTGTAAACATCTCGGGCTGGCCTCATGGCATAGCGGTTAAGTTTGGCGTGCTCTGCTTCAGTGGCCCAGGTTTGTGGGTTCGGATCCCCCACGTGAACCCACACCATTCATCAGCCATGCTGTGGTGGTGACCCACATAAAAAGTGGAGGAAGACTGGCACAGATGTTAGCTCAGGACTCACCTTTCTCAGGAAAAAAACCAAAAGAACAAAAAACTTGTAAACATCCACATTGTTCTAAGATGAATAACACATTACCAAAAAGTAAATAAACGTTTACAGTACAAGAACATCAACTTATAATGTTGATCCAGTAACATGCTCTTCTACAGGTGGAAGATGAAGCTACCATTCACTTTATAAATGACATCACATTTTACCTGCACCACAATGATAAGAATGTCACTGTTCTTAAGGAGAGCAAGTTATGCATGAAACACGTCCACATTTCCTTAAAATCCTACAATTGGAGTGCACTGGGGCCAACATATAAAACTAAGCCTCCGACCTCCAGGCTCATATTTTTTCCCACTACACTGCAGCTAAGAGGCCTATTTCATACTTGGTTAAATACACTAAGAATTTTGTTTCCAATGAAAACACATATTCTCAAATTTTCCCCAGAACATCACTGTCACTTAAAAACAAAGATGATAAGAAAGTTGCCCTGGCTTCCTTTTAAAAATGAAAGTAGAGTAACGTATTACATAATATTGATAGTGATAAACTTGTTGGATCTCATTAGTATGGGCATAGCCTCTGTGTCACCATAACAGGCTCTCCTCCTAGACTGATGTTCTTTTGAAAGGGGGAGGTGGGATATTAATAATCGGTATTGACTTATCTTGTGGTCCATACTAGAATGAGAGCTCCATGAAGGCAGTGCCCTTGTATCTCTTTATTCCCAGCTTTTATAACAGGGACTGGCAAGTACTAGAAGCTCAGTAAATAGTGTTGTAACAATAACTATGCTATGCCATTTGTTTAAATCATCCTTATGAGATGCTTTGGAAATATTAGCATCCCTAATGATACACAAGGCTGCACAATAAAAAAACAAGCAACACAATGGCTGTGAAAGAAAGCAGTGGGGAGAGAAGGAAGAAGTGGACTAAGGAATGAGGGGGACTTCATAAGATCAGGCCTTGACCAGCATGTCCAGCATTCACCTTCTTAGCATTGAACAGCCCATATTGCATCCAGGCTAACAGTACTTTCCCTTCGTTTGCCTCTCTCTCTCTCTCTTTATCTTACGTGTGCACGCACAAATACAGCATGGCAGAGAATAGGCCTGGAAAAGTACAAGTTTGACATTAATCTCATGCCGTTGACCCTTTTGATCTCTTGTCACTTTGAACCTGTCACCTGCATGAGTCTCCAACGTGGCAGAAAGGACTGTTGCAATCTCTATCCTTCCCCCAATTCTCTGCAGAGAACTCTCAGATCACCCTTGAACTTGTCCCTCCACCTCCCTCACAGCCAGTTTTTAGATCTATAAAATCAGATGAGTGGTTCTCAAATGCTCCTGGGTCTAGCGGTGCTCTAGGGAACCTATTAGAAATGCAGATGGCCAACCCCAGCCTTTGAGATGCTGAGTAGGAAGCTGCATTCATCATACTTGCTTAAACTGATTCCGATATGCATATTCCATAGCACCCATTACCAATCCCTGAGCTCCAGGCTCTGCAGGATTCCAAGCGGGAACATGCTAATTAGTGGTCAAATAATTTACAGTAAATGGGAGAACAGCCTGAAGCATCTGGCTGGAGGTGAACAGTAAAAAACAGAGGGAGGGATGTGCAATGGGAGGTGGAGGATAAATTGAACAGGCAAAACTCCATAAAGGTTTTCCAAAATCTAAGAGAGATGGTTAAATTAAGCAGTGCCATTGGATGGAAGGTTGAAGGACAGTGAGCTGCTAAGTTAAGCAGACGTGAGATTCAAAATCTTACACCATTTTCCTTTTTTTTTTTATTCTTGCTTTTTCTCCCCAAATTCTCCCAGTACACAGTTGCATACCCTAGCCGTGGGTCCTTCTAGCTGTGGCATGTAGGACGCTGGCTCAACGTGGCCTGATGAGCGGTGCCATGACCACACCCAGGATCTGAACCAGCAAAACCCTGGCCCGCCACTGCGGAGCGCGCGAACTCAACCACTCGGCCACAGGGCTGAGTGTATTTTCTTACGCTTACACTTACACTTATTTCTGTGATCTTAGACATATCACATAATAAAATAACGACTCAGCTTAATGTTTCCCCTCTATAGTACAGGGATAATAGGGCCTTGGTGAGGATTTCATGAGATATTGTAAATAAATAATCAAGAGCACACTGGATGTGCTCAATAAGTGTATCAATTATTATTTCAGAGCAATAACAAAATAAAAGGAAAGGTCAGGTTTATAAATTTTTAAATGAAGAAATGCAAAGTTCCTGTTTAAATTCCATATACCTAGATATTAAATAGGTCCCTAAATGGGAAAGGTATGACAGTTGGCCAATATCTGTGCACTACATTTGCCAAATATATGCAAGAATGTGCCAGAGTCCACAAACTAGTGTCAGGTCCATGGTAGCACTGAGCTACAGTGGCAGCTCCCTGTGCTGCAAACAGCCTGGGAGCAGCAAGGTTGCTGGCCCAGCCACCCTGGGGCCTGTGATGCTGTGGACACAGCCCCACAGCTGACTCGAAGTTCCCTCTTTTAGTCTTTTTCATCTTCACTTCTGTTATTTATGGTTTCTCATTTTTGGCAGAAGTGCTCCATGATAATAACGTGGGCATAACTAATCCCCAACCTCAGCACCTAAATTTAATTACCTTTAACATTTAAACACTGAACATAGCATCTCTTGCAGAAACTCTATTAATGCCGATGAAAATTACCAGACATTGGTTCAGAAGAGCATGAGGGCTTGAAATGAACTCAAGCAGATGAAATTCATGAACAAGGGACATGTGGAGGCTATGCAATAAATAATCATTTTCAGAGTTACTCTCCTTGGAGGAACACATTTTCAAATGTTACGTTACACGTGCAAATAGCAGCTGAGGAACACAGAAAGGTTCTAATCATCTCTTTGCTCGTACTGAAACAATCAGACAGTTGATCAACACTTAAAATTAGTTTTTCTTCTTTAAAAATGAGCTTGTACCCTTGGAAGCCACAGACTAACTCAATATTTTTATTCCTAGAGGAAGGAACCCTCACATGTTTGAGAAAAATTTATACACCGGAGAAGGTCACTATAATTAGCCACAGTGTAGAGTTTATTAAATTCCTAGAGCTTGCAGAGCTTATTTTTAAAACCACAAGTGCTGAGTTTAACTAAACTTGTCAAATGTAGGATGAACTTGATGGGACAGAGGCAGGGAATTTGATCCACAAATACTGTCCAGGTGAGCCAGCATTAGCGATGGCCAAATTAGACGGGATACCACTATGGATGTGATTAATACTGACTGTTAATTCTTAGGATCCTAAGAATATATTTTGTTTTTTGAGTAGAACTTTAACAGAGCTGCTGACTGAATATGATCATTTAAATAATCCGGGATGCTGAATCATTTTTCTCATGTTAATGGATATTAGAAACATCAAGAATACATGATTTAATATTTTAGAGATTGTATATACTTATTTGTGTATTTGTTATAAAAAATATCGGAGGGCCAGCCCAGTGGCACAGTAGTTAAGTTCACGCTCTCTGCTTCAGCGGCCTGGGGTTTGTGGGTTCGGATCACGGGCACGGACCTACACACCACTCATCAAATCGTGCTGTGTCTGCGTTACACATATAACACAGAGGAAGATTGGCAGGGATGTTAGCTCAGGGACAATCTGCCCCCCACCCCCAAAAAAAATACTTTGGGTAATACATAGATAAATCACATAACCTTAGGGAGAGCTGGAATATTATAGGAACAAACATGCCTTTTAGGGTGAAAGCAATTAGATGGCTACAGAAGCTGAAAGCATTGGTCAAGTTTCCACAGCTAGAGGGTGGGAGAGGGGTGAAGACACTGGGTTTACTCACTATGAGTCCATGTGATGCCAGAGACTGTGCCATGGAAGGGAAATTCTTAACGCCTATTCTGTAAGGATACAAGAGACTTGGCTAATAGTGTTGGTGCATAAGCAATTATGAATCTGCTGCCTGTATTCGACCACTTTTCCTGACACTTAAGCCAGAATAGTAGGATGCAAGTGATAACTTTGAATATTCTCTATTTTTATAAATCTAAAAAGACAGCAATAAAGTAGAACACTACACATTCGGTGTCAGGAAATCTATATTCAGATCTTCATTTGCTCATTTAACAAATAAGGCAGGCACGGATCTAGGTGCTGGGGATGCATTGATGAAAAAATCAGCCAAAAATCCCTGCCCTCGTGGAGTTTACATTCTAGTAGACAAAACAGATGTGGAACAAAATGGACCAGTGGATTACACAGAGTGCCATCTGCAGTAAAGGCAATGGAGAAAAATAATGCAGGAAGAGAAGATGGGGGAAGGTTATTGACAAGAGACTCATTGACAAGGTGACATCGGAGCAAAGATCTAAAAGACAAGAGGAAGTGAGGCAAGTGTATATCTGGGCTGGGGAGGGGGCTGCTGTGGTAATGTTTCAAGCAGATCTAAGTGGTAAATGCAGAGGCTCTGTTTTGGGAGCATGTTTTAGGAAAAGCAAGGAATTTTGCATGCCGGAACCAAGTGAGCAAGAGGGAAGGAAGAGCGATGGGGGTGGCAGGCAACAGATCACAGAGGGGCTTGATGGCCATCGTATGGACTTTGCCTTTTACTCTGCGTAGAGTAGTAGCATGATAGGGTTTATGTTTTCAGAGGATTTCTCTGGCTACTATCTGGAAATAGACTTCATAGTCATTCATTAATAGTTATTTTGTGCAAGTCACTTAACCCAGTTAGGGAGAGAGGATCAAAGAAACATACTTTAATGCACTGTATAAACTATAGTGCCGTTTCACGCTCCCCTTGGCCACACCTCCATTAGAGCAATTATTTTGTTGCACTACAGTTATTATTCTCAAGTCTGCACTCCCACCAGACTTCCCAGTTCTTGGGCCCTGGGGAATACCTCTTTCCGTTTTTGCACGTGACACCTCATATCATATTTAGCGTATAGGTGGGACTCAACAAACATTTGCTGAATATAAGGTATTCAAAATAGAAGCATTATAAAACAAAACTCCAAATCAGAATTCACATGTTAATAAGCTACCTGTAGAAACACAAACACAAATCTTTATTCCTAAACCATTCCAAGTGGAACTTTGGTCAGACTTATTAGCTGTAATTCTATAATCTGACAATATAATCACCTGAGTTGGACCAAATCTGAGATTGTCTAGGTAAATATTTTTTTTTAACAATTGAAACTATTTGTCTTAATTGTGTGGATAAAACTTACGAGTAAACTAGCCCACAAACGATTCTGCAACATGGCATTTGGAAATCTTCAGAATATACATTTCTTATAAATCCTATTTTGTTTGACTCTCTGCTTATGTTTTAGAATGCCACCTGAAGGGCCTATTTAGTACATCTTCAGATGTATCCACATGACATAAATACCTGGATTAAAACAAACTTAAAAATAGTTTAAATTTCCTTCCCATGTAGAATATTTATATCAGGCAATGTGGGAAATGGGCAATCAAATCATCTACTAAGTTAACTTTTTACTTTTTAAAAAACTCTTTATTTGGATCACATGCCTTATAATGTGCCCTATAGTTTGAAGATTCAATGTCACTTCAACCCATTATATTGATGCTACACAAAATGAGAGGGCCTAGATGCTTTATTCCTACATGAAGCTGCACATCATTTACCTCTATATTTAGGCAGCATTGCTGAATAACAACTAATGTATGGAAAATGCTCTCAAAGATCAAAGTTTTCCTAAATCACTATTCTCAATCTATACCACGGAGGTTTACTTTCATTCCTTAAACCTAAAAAAATTCTTAGCCTTAATATGAGTAACATAAACTTTTAACTTCTAATTAATGAGCCCATTTTTGTTAGCTTCTTTAAAATAAAACATTAAGCAATGGACATTTTATTTTTAGCATCCACGTTAGGCAATAAATTCTAAAATTTGTGACAATTTGTTTCTGATAAAAATAAATCATTTCTTTTTCTTTCTTTCTTTCTTTTTTGGTGAGGAAGATTGGCACTGAGCTAACATCAATTGTCAATCTTCCTTTTTTTGCTTGAGGAAGATTGTCCCTGAGGTAACATCTGTACCAATCTTTCTCTACGTTGTATATGGGATGCCAGCACAGCATGGCTTGATGAATGGTGTATTATAGGTCTGCGCCCGGGAGCTAAACCTGTGAACCCTGGGCTGCTGAAGCAGAGTGCATGAACTTAACCACTAGACCACCAGGCCAGCCCCATAAGTGATTTCTTTATGTCAACACAGTCATTATTTGCACTTAGTATCTGAGCTACAAAGTCATTCAAATTTCAAATACTATTAATCAAGCAGAAATTTTATCTTGTGATTGTCATAATTAAGTTGAAAATTGTTCTCTGCCACTATTATCATTCATTTGAAAATATTCTTAAAAACCTGAAGACTTTCTGAGGCATTCCATTTTACTTTACTCACAATTTTACAAGGTACACCTATCTTACAAATATATAACAATGCAATATATGATTCCCATAGACAGACTGTCATCTTGTTAAATCAACAGTTTTCTGAAATCAATGTTTCTTTAATCTGTTGAACATCACAAATATTTTAACTCTAGTGGTGACACAGGTGATATCTATGAAGTCATTATAAATTTTGGTCAATGATTCTCTCAGTGAGTTATCTGAATAAAAGCAATCTGGAAACACTTGCATGGTAAAGGTTTTCTATAATTACGGGATGCGTGCATCCCATTTAAACAGCTGCACCATTTAGGATGATCAAAACATGCAATTATTGTATTCTAGTTCTCATATAAGTCTCATCATTGAAAACCAAATAATCTCTGCAAGAAAGAGAATGCAATGCAACAAGTTAGCCGTCCGATATATTGAATTTTTACAATTACTTTACAGAGTGACACTGGCTGCGTGATTTTCATGCCTTTCCTCTCTATGAATAATTTCTTTCTGGGTGAGGTTATTCACTTAATTGTGTACCGAAGGAAGAAAAAGGCCCATAATTTCCAAACAACTTTTAATTATTTAATTCTCACTTGATTATAAATGGCTATTTACATGGATAATCATAACTTTCATAAAAGCTAAAGGATGTGTCTACGACTCAGCAAGTTTTGCTAAAAACACTTATTAAGCAGTTAGAATGGTTAGTTGGTAGGGAAATGGCACATCGGTCCTTACAGCTGCTTTCCGCTTAATTCGGTTATTTGGCTTTTACGATTTCTACATTAATTCACTGAATAAACTGACTGACAACTGTAAGGCCAGAAATAGATTCTACATATGTTTACGACACATGACTTTCAACCTGCAGTTTTAAAACTTTAGCTAAAATCACCACAAAAACAACATTAATAATGAAAGCATTTAAAAAAACAAGTACGTTTACTTTTCACTTTTTCTCTTTTACCTTTCGGAAAAAATGGTCCTTAAATACTTCAAAACTGTAGTCTAGGCAAACAAGTCGACTAGTCACAAAGATGAGGGTTTACTTTTCCCTCCTTCCCGGGCAGCGGTGCGGGCGGTTCCAGGCTTTCTCCCACCTGCTCCTCCCTGCCTGCACTAGGGTTAAAAAGGAACCCCAGAGGAGCTAAAAAAATCCCAAACGGAGTGGAAGAACAGCCTCGAAAAAGTCAGGATGCCAAATCGTCATAGTTTAATTTCTGCTTTCACTTGCAAACAGTTTAAGAGAAGGCGAAGCAAGAGGCATCAGAGACAGCACAAGCCTAGTGGATGCCTTCTTAAAACAGAAAAGATTTGAGTTCAGCCAGGCACAAAGGTCTCCATGGCAACGGTGAATTGAGACCCCCATCGGCATTATTTATGCAACATTTCATCACAAAAGGACCCTCCCACAAGCCTGCCTTGCAAATTCTAGTTTTCTAATCTGCCATTCTCTTGTCGTGAATTTGTATCTGGATATTTAGCTATCCCTATCGCGGCAGAAAAAACAAAATCACACAGAATCACACAATTATTCTCAAACTGAATCTAGACTTTGTTTTCTTGGTTCGTTCAAAGGCAAGAGATCGAGTCAAGATTGCTTGGAGTTCGTATTCAAAGCCAGACTAGTTTTTATTTCAAAGATGGACAGTTGGACAAACAAGTTTACTCAAATTATTTCATTTTTTTGAAATGAGATCATAATTAAAAAGAAGCATAAAATGTGGCAAAATCTAACCAATCAGAAAAGAGAACTTGTCAAGATGTCGACTTTGAAGCTAAATTTTATATACTGTTACCCACTCCGCAGCCATTACAGTACTCCAAACTCATTCTGTTTTAGCCACAACTTCCGAAAACATAAATTCAGTAAGGCATTTTAAACACTTCTTACTGAACTGTGTACCAAATGGATTCCAGGTTCACATTTTATAGTTAGATAACCTGGGGCAAGTTATGTAAAACAGAGATAACACACCTATGTAATTAGGTTACTATAAGTATTTTTTTTTCCTTTTTTTTTTGAAGAAGATTAGCCCTGAGCTAACATCTGCCAATCGTCCTCTTTTTTTCTGAGGAAGCCTGGCCCTGAGCTAACATTCGTACCCATCTTCCTCTACTTTATATGTGGGACACCTACCACAGTATGGCTTGCCATGTGGTGCCATGTCCGCACCCGGGATCTGAACTGGCGAACCCCGGCCGCTAAAGTGGAACGTGCACACTTAACCGCTGTGCCAATGGGCCGGCCCCAAAGGTTACTATAAAGTAATAATAAGATGGCATATTATTGAAGAAATACTTTCTTCAATTCTAAAATAAAATACAACTATAATTGTTAGGATAATATTTGACGATGTTGAAACATTAGTAGTCCTCATTTGAAAAGGATCGTATTTAGTACTAGTTCAAATAAAAACTAAACAAGGTAATTTTTAAAAATTAAATTTTGATTATTTTTAAAGCAATACAAACTCATTATTAAAAATTCAAACAAGGGCCAGCCTGGTGGCACAGTAGTTGAGTTCCCACACTGCACTTCGGTGGCCCGGGGTTCACCTGGGTTTGGATCTTGGGTGTGGATCTACACGCTGCTCATCAGGCCATGCTATGGTGGCATCCCACATATAAAATAGAAGAAGGCTGGCATAGATATTGGCTCAGCAACAATCTTTCTCAAGTAAAAAAAGGAAGATTGGCAACAGATGTTAGCCCAGGGACAATCTTCCTCACCAGAAAAAAAAAAAAAATCAAACAGTACATAATTTTAAAAGGGTGGTGCTTGTTCCACACACTGCCAACACCAGTCTTAGTCTTCTTTAACACGGTTGTATGTCTCAACCTAAATCATGCATCATGATCTAGGTCTTCATTAACTGTACGTTGTCTTTAACACAATTTTGCAAGAATGGTTCATGGGTGCCTGTATTTCTTATTAATGCATATTTGATAAGACAGACAGATATCTCTGCTTTGTTACCCCAGCACACAACAATCACCTAGAATGGGTTGTTCATGGTGCCTCCAGAGCACAACTCACCTTCATTTTCTTTGAGGATGCCTCTGGAGTTGGGGAACCCCTGGCCCTACTTAGATGGTTACAAAATTTTGTGAATCAATAATTTAGATACCTTCTGACACTGAAAATTGAAGAAAAGAACTAAAAGGCCAGGCATATATTATTTTCTTTTAAGAAAATTACCTTCCCAGGTGAGAACAACAATCCGCACATCAGCTCCCAGTTCTCTCTCTTCCACATCTACTGCCTTCTCTTTAGTTGCTTTTTCATCTTTTTGGTCTCTCTTCTGCTTTATTTCCTCACAGCAGCCCTCTTTATTTCTGCACTATCTATTCTCCTTGATGCTTCTAATGTGGTTTCATTTCAGCGATGGCTTTACTTTTGCTACTTTTCCACGAGCATTGCCAGCTCCTTGTTACTCTTTTTATGCCTTCTTTGTCTCATTATCATCTCTTTGATTTCACTTTTTTTCATTATTTTAAATTCTTTAGGCTATAAAAAAGAAGATGGCTAACTTTCTCTTATGTTACTTGGGGGTAATTTTATTTTTCTGGAGTTACACTTTCTCTATCTTTTGTCTATTATTGTTGTATTACTTTCTCCTCTTTCTGATTCCGTTTCTTACCTTTTTTTGATAGCAACAACCCACTGTCTTATATTTAAACACTTTGGGTTATTACTTATTTTTGAATGATGGCAACTTTATCTTGGCCTGACTTTTGCTTAATTACAGATTGGGGAGGAGAGAGGTGTTGAGTATGAAGGAGGTAAAACTAAAAATGCAGATCTTGTAACACCCCCCTTGACATTATTCCCTTGTTGGGGCTTATCCTCCACCGGGCTTCTTGTCTCTCCTGTGTCCCTGCGCATCTTCGGGACTCAGTGTTCCAGTGAAGGACTTTGAGTTATGGCCCTGCCTTCATCTTCCTCCTTCCCTCCCTCCTTTCCTTCCATCTTTCCCTTCTTCCTTTGTCTTTCTTTAAATGAAATTTGCACACTGTATGATATCTGAAAAGCAATGTCTAAAGTCTGTATACCTCCTTTTTATGAGTTTGTGGCTGATTCCGTCCCAGTATTGTAAATGGAATTGAAGTTCTAATTTCTTGTATTTTTGGTTCATTTTAGTGTTTCCAGCAAAGAAGCAGAATAAACTGAACATTCTGGGATATCCATAATAATAGTTTAAACTAAATTCTAAAGAGGCATAAATACTTGTTTTTCACAAAATTCAACAGTCATTAGTGATTAGAAAAACCAATCTTTTGAAACTAGGAATAGAGAGGAATACCTTCAATTTGATAATGAAAAAACCTACCAAAAAATTATAATCAGAGCTAAATATTGAAAACTTCCCCGGAGATATGAATGAGATATTGCTCTTTGTTATTGTCACTTCTATTTAACATTCTACCAAAGGCCTTAGGCGATAAAGTGAACACAAAAAGCCAATGTACAACATCAATTTTCTTTCTGTGTATCTGCAATAAAGAAATTAAAACAATAATGGTATTTATAAAGATCATAGAAAAACATCAAATACCTAGGAATAAATCTGTGAAGGTGGTGTAAGATCTCTCTAAACACTACACACTATTGAAACTAAAGCAGACCTATGTGATTGGAGGGAAATACCATGTTGATGGATTGGCAGATTTAATATTGTAAAGATTTCAGTCTCCTTGGATTAACTGATAGAATTAACACAATTCCGATCCAAACCTCAGCATACTGTTCTTTTCAGGGGTGGCAGGGGCTAAGGTGATGGATAGTGGATTCTAAAATTTTCATGAAAATGCAAACTGCCAAGAAGAACAAGTAGTCTTGAAGGAAAGAAACAAATCTAGAAGGCTGAAGCTACCAGCTAAGAAGGCACATTACAAAGCTGCAGTCAGTGAGACCTTGTGGTGTCCACGTAAGGAGAGACAGAACAGTAGGACGAGAGAGAATCCAGACATCAAGCCACATATATATCTAATTTAAGAGAATCCATACGCTGCCACACGGTGGGAAAGATGGTGTTTCCATCTGGATATCTATACAGTGAAAAAACACACCTTGACTCTCATCTCAAAAAACACACGCATGAAAATCAATTCCATATGTAACACAGGTCTATATGTGAAAGATTAAACTATATAAAGCTTTAAGGGTAAAATATAGAACACATGCATGACCTGAGAGTAGCCAAGGCTTTCCTAAGCAGGACACAAAAAGGGCTAACCATACAAGGAATAAAAAAGTATAAATTGGGCCATATTAATTGGGAAATTATGTTTATCAAGGATACCACTGCAAAAATGAAGGGGCGCTAGTGGAAAAATATATTTTTATTCTGTGTGTGTGTATATGTATATACAAGACGTGTGTACATGTATATAGATACATAGATATATATTTCAAAATACTTGATCAAGTACTTCACAAAAGGGGATATCCACACAGCCAACAAAAATGAAAAGATGATCAACTTAATTACTCATTAGGCAAATGTAAATTTAAACCTCCATGGGATGCCATTGCACACCCGTCAGAGTGGTTATGATAAAAAAGAAAGAGGAGAAAAAATGCCAAATGTTGGCAAGCACTGGGTGTTATCAGAACTTTCAGAGACTGTGAAAGGGAATGTCAAGTGGTAAAAGAAACTTGATGTTTGTCAATCTCTTTTAAAGCTCTTTCTATGCATTCTCTATGTCTCAGCAATTCTACTCCTAGGCATACACTCACCAGAAATGTGCACAGAAGACATCTACTATGATGCTCATACCAACAATATTCATATCAGCCCTGACTGGACACTACTGAAATACACAGCAACAAGAATGGATATAGTATGGTATACGTACGCAATGAAATAATACTCAGCAAGGAAAATAAATCAACAACCAAACAGTACTATAACTGAGTTTTACAAAGGTAATCTGGAGCAAGCTACACTTGATGACCTACGCACTCTTGTGTACATATACTTAAAAAACAAAGTCCTAAATTATTTTCAATCCCAGATTTTTAGAAGTTCTAACAGGCATGCATGAAAACAGGAACATTATTTACCTACTAAATGTTCTTAATTTTTTTAAAAAAATACTGTTTTAACTTCAGAGTTTCCAGCAATATCCTTGTCAATTTTATTTTAAAAGAAAATAGAGGATTTTTAAGTCTTACAAAATAAAAGTAAATAGAAGTAAAGGATGAAGAAATCACTATTTGGTGGGGTATCATCAATTCTAAAATAATTCATTATGTTGTGGCCCTTTTGGACAAACAGTTCGATTTCTTGGGCTGAAAAACAAAGCAAGAAACTGCATTTTAATGCCCTGACCATTTTTATCTACTAACACTGACAGCAAAGTGGAAAAATAAGTAGCATTAACATAGAAAAGCTTTAACATTATAAATAAGTAACAAAGTGAGGAGCGATTTCCAAATGAGCTTACTATTAACAGTTTATATTTTTATTTTAATAAAACTTGATCTTTAGAAGAGACTTTTAAAAGACTTGACTCTTTCCTGAAATACTCGCTTTTCATTTTCTTAGGCTCAGCATTCCAGTATACGACTCTAATTCTAATTATTATCCCTTCAGACTCTTAGGTATAAAATTACAAATGATTGACAGCCAAATTACTGAGCCTGCTTTCCAAGGGGCATGGTGAAATTCCAGGACAAAGATTCTTTTGCAATTAAATAGCTGCGAGGAGTAATAGTTTCAGGGCCAGCTCAGCTTTTCATTTGTAGTCTGCGGTTATCTCTGCTGTCCATGGCCAGAATGGATTGCAGGACGTGGGACAGGAAAGAAGAGGAGAAAAGGAAGAGGAAGGAAGTCAAACAAAGAATGCTGGACTTTTGCCTGGAGCCCTGGTAGTGACAGCTACTCCAATAAAGCTAAAATCCCATGCTGCCTGCTGCTGTGAAACTCTTCTGACCTGGTGTCAGACACACTCAGAAATAGGACGTTTGGTACTAAGAGGCTGGGAATACAGGACATCACACACTAGCTCATGTTCGTGAATCAGTGTAAATTTGAACCCTGTAACTATGACTGTAGGCTATAGATACTAAAATCCCATTAATAAAATATATACATTGGGTATTATTTGTTCTATCAAAGTGTAAACTTCTTATTCGGGACTTTTTACACTGGGCAAGTCTCACGTCTTCATTCACTCTAAGCCTTAAATTAAAGCTCATGCAATGAGAGACTAAGAAGCCAAAGGATTTCAGGGGCACGAAATTAATTTCACTGTGTTCAAAGCACCCTTGGTTTCTCAAATAGGATGTATAGTTGACCATTCAGCAATAGTTCAGCAAACCCCTTGGCATTCTTGATGTTGTAAATTATCAATCCATGAAATTTATATGAATTTATATTTTTGGTATAAACAAAGCTTGAAGACAGGAATCCCCAGATACCGAATACATGATTGCAGCGACTGCAAGAGAATGAATTTAGAACACAGCTTTTTAAATGCATTAATTAATTAGACATAAAAACACATCTGCTCTATGGAATACTCCTAAAATGCCACAATCCACCATGAATATATGCTCTTTGCAAATAACATTAATAATAAATGCAGAATTGTCATTTTTAGAGCTGTCTCTCACTCTCTCTCTCTCACTCACTCTCACACACACACACACATATAGGTGTGTGCCTTGGCAGAATGCAAAATTTTAAATTACAAAGGAGAGTTTCCTTATGGCAGAACTTGGATGGAAAGTATCTATGATATTTTACCCTTTTCCATGTCTCAAGCACATATGTAAGGCACTATCTTCTAAGAAAGAACTCAATTTATCTGACTACTAAGAATATTGCACCTTAATCTCCCAGAATTAAGAGTAGCATTTGTTTCGATTTTTTGCATAATTAGCTCATGTCTTTATTTGATATTCTTTAACATTTATGTAAAGTGGTGATCATGAATAATACTCTGTCAAAACAGAGTGGGCCCTGTTTCTCTGGCCTCGCTTAGGTATTACGTCATTGCCCTAGGCTGAGGCATCTAAGGAATACCAATAAGTAAACGCACATGACTAAGCATTTTAAGTTCTTCCCACAATGTGTTTGGCTGAAACACCAGCCGAAGCCAATATCTTAAAAATATTTCTTTGCAAAAAAATATTAAATTTCAAGGAAATTGGAGGGGTGCATTCAAAACAAACATGAGTAAATTCTTGAAAACATACATTTCAATACATCAAATCATAACTATATAAACATTTGTGTATAATTATTCCCTGTAGGATACATTCTCCTTGAGTGTTAGTACAATTTCTTACATTTAGCATGGAATATTCTGTGGTCTAACTTTTAAGATTTAACTTCTGTCTTGGAACGTTAAGATAGAGAAGACTGGATACTGGCGCTCTGTCATAGAAATGGACAAACAGGCTCAGTATGGCTGGTATTCCTATAAATCTAGAATCTAGTGTTCTCTTTGTGCTTTTTGTTTGCTTGTCATCATTTTTTTTTTCCTGGTGCAGAAGATGGGCCCTGAGCTAACACATGTTGCCAATCTTCCCCTTTTTGCTTGAGGAAGATTGTTGCTGAGCTAAGATCTGTGCCAATCTTCCTCTATTTTGTATGTGGGACGCTGTCACAGCATGGCTTGATGAGTGGTGTGTAGGTCTGCACCCAGGATCCAAACCTGCAGCCTCTGGCCCGCTGAAGCAGAGCATGCAAACTTAACCACTATGCCACCGGCCCGACCTCCATCATTTATTTTAAACTGAGAGCAGTATTTAAATATTTGGTCAACAATCTTTCATGAATTATAGCATATTTGTTCCATTTTTCTTGCCTGCTTGAAACCATCTCTAAGTTCATTCTTTGTCCTATGGTGGGGTTGGGTGTGTGTGGAGCAGCATAGGGAGTCAGCCTAAACAAGGCCAAACTGATCTTTAATGTAAAAACTTTGCTTGCAGATATTATAACATGGTATATTAAAGAGATACGAATCACAACAGGATCAGCGTCTTATCATTTATGGAAATATTACATTCTCTTTTGAGAATTCTGAACACTTTTCTACATGATGTTTTGAATATATCTCTCTCTATTTCGGAACATTTTCTAAACATGGTCTCCACAGGATGGAGGCCTTGACTGCATGATACAACTTAAGTTGGCTCTAGAATTGATATTGCACATTTGAAAGCAGTGTTTGTTTAGATGCCTATAGGCTTTGCTGTTGTTGTTCGCGCTCTGGAACAGATTCCGACTCCTAGAGCCGCCGTATACAGCACAGCAGAACCCTATCTGGTCTTTTTACACCACCCTCTCACTTTCCGGTGCTGCATCAGACAATGCTCTGCTGCTTTTCATGGCAAACTTTTTTGGAAGTGGGTGGCCAGGTCCTTCTTCCTAGTCTGTCTTTGTCTGGAAGCTCCACTGAAACCTGTCCGCCATGGGTGACCCTGTTGGTATTTGAAACCACAGTAGACAACGGACAGATGGGTGGTGTGGTTCCTTGACCAGAAATGAACCTGGGCCATGGAGGTGAGAGTGCTGAATCTTAACCACTAGAACACCAGCTCCTTAAATTTCCTAAATATTGATGCTGCTCTCTTCATAACTGCAATACATCTGGAATGAAATGATTCTTTGGCATTTTCAAAACTTCTCACATCATCCAATGGACTGGATGAAAAACTAAGGCTCACTTAGCTCTGTCGATTTATGCTATGTTCCTCACTTCCTGCTCCAAGTTCACAATTTGGCCTCCGCCAATAATGCTTTCCTTAATTCACAATTGAGCAATCTGGACTGGGGAATATGAAAACATAATGAAGAGAAGAAGAGCTGGCACTTTATTGGGTAGGTAAGTCACCATGGATCACAAGGAGAACTCACTTCCCACATCCCTCAAGTTGCCTTTGTCCGTATCCTCAAGGGATTAGGAATAGCTGATTTTTTATTGTACTAAAAAAAGCAGCTTAGGCATAGAGTGGAATTCTACCATTGTTTCTACACATATCTAAATGGAGAAAGTTATCATCTCATTTATAGAGGAAGTAAGAAATTCAGAGAGATTAAATAATTTGCCCCAATCACAGTGATTTTAAGTAGTGGACCCTGTATTTGAACTTAAGCAGTTTGACTTCATAACTGGTGCTCTTAACCACCGTTGTGGTTATCTATAATCAGTTAACAAGGTTTTCAGCTTGTCTTCTGGAGTCAAGCCTAAAAGTCACAAACAACTCATGTTCTTTTCAGGTTTGTATAACAATGAAGAATCAGATTATCTACCCCACACCAAGGAAGAAATTTCTGATGAGAAGAAATTCCAGTCCCCCAAGAATCAGCCAGGTTCCTAGCAGAGCCAGCACCCCAAAGCTGCATCCAATCCACCTACTAAGTAAGCCTTCATCAATTATGATTTTGCCAATCACTTTTAAGGCAATTAAGATGGACACTGTATACAGAAATTTATTTATCTGCTTATATTTGAATGGTTTAATTGCACCTCCTTAAATCAAAAGAAACCTACTACTTTCCCCTTCACTCAGCCTCCTATGGGAAGGTTTGCAAGTTAAGGGGAGACAGGAAGTGTCTATTACTCACAGACTTTTAATGTACGGATTGAAGACTAAGAGCTGAAAAAAACATATCTTCAGTCACCATGATAATTATGAAAAGTACAGGATTTAACCAAAACATTTAAAGATAAGTGTAAAACTAATATTCATTAAAGTTGATAGTTATTAAAGACTGGCTCATAAACATGGAAAGTAGACACAGTGCCTATAACAACAACAAAAATGTGTGGGGCAATCTGCTCTAGTAGATCATGATGCCACAACAATATTTCCCAGAAAACTGAAAGAAATAAACAGTGTTAAAGGAGAAAAGTTAACTATCGTAGCAAGTTTTCTCTCTCATAGGTATTTTATTCCTAGCAAGTCTTTTTGGAAGCTTGTGTCTTCTAGAACTTTTCTGTAGGTATCAATATATTTAGGCCCACTTATTTAATGACTTTTTGGAGTTTTTTTCCATTATCCCCTATCGTGTATGAAATTTTGAACTTGCCACCAGTAGTTTTTACTAAATATAATATTTTTCCCCAAATGTGGTATCCATGGCTGGCAAAGGAGTTTTTGCTTTTTGTTTTCTGTTTGATAGTTTCTAAACTCTAAAAGGACTGGAAACTCTACTTATCTATGAGGTCAATGTGGATCAAATATGAGATTTATGCCTGGGAGTGCAATTCAGTGATGAATCAAGGGCAATGGAAAAGGGATTAATGAAATATAGTGTAGACTTTCCATTGGGGTTCACAAGCCACAAGGTTTATTACTTTGATGATGAGAAATGCCACATGGATATAGCTATCCAATTTCTTGAGAGTCTTACTATATACCTCAGAACTTCAATGGTACATGTTTCTTCCGATATTCCGATGACTTCCTGTTGCCATCAAATTAATACTTGAGTTACATGCTGAGGAATTCCAAAGTTAAGAAGTGGCTCAAAAATGCATCAATGTACCTACTTTGAGGAAGTCTCAAATACTGGGGCCATAAATGTTTGTTATCTAATTCTGAAGCACAGATACAAATAGGAATCGGAGGGTTAACAACTCACGATTAAAGCCTGTGACTCAAACTTCCACTTCTCTATCTACCATCTATGTTTTCCTCATCTGACATTGTTGGATGTCCAAGGCAATCGCTGAGCTGAGGTATTTATCTACTTGGGGGATTACACATCTACATTAAAATATCACTATGTGGGCACATTGTTTTTTGTATCAGTGTGTGAAAAGCATTTGCTGACAGCTAAATTCTAAGCAATACTTGGGACATCCTGAAGCTGTAAAAATACTATCTGCGGAGAATATGTACCAAATATTTTCTACAGATATATTAAGTACATTGTATCTTTTATTTTTCTAAGTCGAAAAAATACGTCAACAATTGAACCAACATATGTGCGTATCTTTTAAAATGAAGACTAGTGCAGAAAATTGTATTTCAAAATTATTGGGCAGAACACTTCCAGATAATGATGTTGGTAATGAAAGGTTTGATCTGGAAAGAAATGTCAGCAATTAGCTCAGCTGTAATAGCACAGAAGTTGAAGATAACGAGGGTATTGGTGATAAAAACGCAATAGGAACAACATTGTGAAGGCATCCATGAGTGCCTGTCTACTGGTGAGATGAAAGCTCATAGATAAATTGCTGAATTAAATGAAAAGAATGTAAATAATTCTAAATCTAACACATACTGTAATTCAACTCACATAAAGCAGCAAGGACATTTCTTTATGAGTGACACATTATTTTAGTAACACTCTAGATGGATATAGAAATATTTTAGAATATCTCATCTCTGAAATGAGAGAATGACGGAAAAATTTGTGAATATGTATTTGTATTGATACATGCATGAACAAGAACATGCATACACACATTTCACATATACATAATGTTGAGCAACACATCATTTGAAACTATGGGAATGCTAGTATCACAAAGATTTTGCTTCTTTTTTTCATAGCATAATTTTCACCTTTTTTGTGTTTGTGACCTAACTGAAATGATCAGATTCCACTCCTCTTTTTTGCACACTCTTATGATACTAAAGAAAAATGGGATATTGCAATACATGAATTTTATTTTTTTCTGCAGAAAATTTCCCTGAAAGGAAGAGGCATCATAATAAGCCATAAATATTTGGAACTGATTTAATCCAGGTCATCAAAAATAGAACTTAGATCTCTAAATTCTAATACAGTCTGTTTGAAAATCCCTAGTCATTGTAAATTTATGGAAATTATTTTATTAGATTTAATTGTTAATATTTAATTGCTCACTTCTCACAACTCATTACGATTTTAATAACTCATACTTTCCCAAATGAGAAAATATATCATAATGATAACTACATAAATATATCTCTTGCCTTATAGTTTACAAAATGGTTTTACCTAAAATATCACTTTTGATCTCTGTAACAATCTTTCAATTAGATATTAATATCTAAAATCAGAGAGAGATTATGAATTTAATAATGGAAACTAATTTACATCAAAATTCTTATTTGGGAAGTTAAATTACCAAGCTAATTACAAAAAAAGTCTGGCACATATTAAAATATACGTAGGTACTACTCATTAGAAAAAGCACTTAGTGCTGTGTTTCAAAACATTCACCTGAATCTTTTCAACTCTCAGCTCTCTAGAAGGTTTTGTCAAGTGGTAAAAAGTGACTCCCTCCATACTATCCTTTGTTCCCAAGGCTCAGGCAGGCAGGAACCTTCCTGCAAGGAGGTGGTAAATGAGTCCCCTTAATAATAAGGAGACGTAAAACAGATGAGTTTCAGTTCTCTGTTTATGGAAATTCATGATAGAATTTGTTTTTAATCTATTTTATTACTGTAAAGTATCCCATCAAAATAATTTAATTTTTCACATTGCAAGCGGCCCGGAACAATACCTTAGCATCACCACTTCAATGTTAATATTATAATAATTAGGAAATTACAGGTAGAGATGTATTAGAGGTGCTTTTTTTTTCTTTGTTGGCACCAAGAATAACTCCATGATTTTTGTCAACGGGGAAGATTTACAAATCCATAGCAACACAAATGAATATTTCTTTTCAGGCAAGTTCCCCCCATGGACATGTGTCAGTATGCATAATAAACACGATGACATTAGATAGCGCTATTCAAACACTTTCCTGGCAGTCACAGCAAGAAACAAGGGCATTGCCCTTTGGTCATGGAGACCAGAGCGTCTCATTCGGTGTCTGTCCAGATGGAAGAGTGACACGCTGAGCCAGTGGGGCAGTAATGGAATAACCTTACAGTATTCAGGGTTGAAAAAGAGACAGTTTCACTTTCTCTTTAAATACTAATAACAAAAAAAAAATCAACAATCTAGAATACTCTTTGTAATTTTTAAAGCTAACACAATTAATCTATAATGGTAGATTGAAGCAATCCTTGTTCTAGAATTGTCCTGTGCCAATGGTATCCTAACATCAATGAGGGGATGAGTCCAGCACATTACAACACTGTGAGATGAATTATTAAAGTATTTTAATAAATATGACGTAAATTAATCATTTGGTAACTTAGAAGTAAAGATGCTCCTTGCATTATTCTCTAGCCTATTACAGTGTAAAGAGGTATTTAGATAAGGGTACTTCACAACGGGCATCCTAATAATAACAGAACAAACAGCTGACCCTTTATGTCTTTACCTCAAAAATGCAGCATGTACTTACTATCAGCATGTAAGTATAAATGTCACAGTTTCATAAATCTACTGAGCAAACTTCCATCTGCATTTAATATATTAAAAAGGTGGCCACCTGCTTTTGCAATATGAAAGTTGTCAACTCTGGTTCCAAAATAGACTCTAAGTATATGCATTTAACATGAACCACACCATGAAACAAATACAATTAGCTTATCCACATTATAATTTTAAATGTCATAGTTGCAGCAGCTGATGGTTTTCAACTTTACTATCCCTTGTTGGTGTTACTGTCAGGACTTCATGTACTACACCAGGACTCCTGAAAAACCCCACCTGTTCCCAAGTAACCAAGATTACTCTGCCACACACCTGCTTTCAAAGTGAAAGAGACTGGAGGCCCCAAAGGAATCCAGAGCAAATGGCTAATTACAGAGGTGCCGCATTCTGCTTTATTACCATATTATTTTAATGTAAAATATAAAACTCAGGAAGATTATTTTCCCTAAAAATAGAAGGCAGTGTAGGCAGACAGAGGTTGAATTTATGACAGATAAATATTGCAGAGAAATCTATTACATAGCACAGCAAATTATTAGTTTGAGAAGTGTCTTGTTTTATCATTCATTCATTCACTCTTCATTCATTTAACAAATAGTTATCAAATGCCTATTTTGTTCTGGATACTATTCTTAAGGGCCGTAAAATAGACAGATGCAGCCCTGCCCTCACATGGCTTACAGTCCACCTTTATTTTGGAAACATTCAATATCTGACATGTGTTCCTGCTTCTTCTAGAAACACGATTTTATCTCTTTTAAACAAACCAGTTGACTTATTCCTACAGTGAGTGCACATAGCAAGAATTTAATCACAGCCTGACAGACTGATTAGCATTTTCTTTATAATTAGTATATTTATGGTATTAAGGGATAGCCTGAAATTCTAATGTTGTTACTTTACTATAACACACAGAGGGGGAAATAAGAACACAGAAATTTACTACTGCGGGTTTGGTGAGCATTCACATTCAGAGGCTGGTTCTCCTTTCACCACTGAAGTCTCAGTTGCTGCAATGTGGTCTATGGGGGTCAGATTTTGGAAAAAAAGGCAATATTTCACTTATGTAGCATTCAGCTGAGGTAACCTGTGCCCCCATGTCCTCACCATCCAGTTGGCCTGGAAAATTTACAAACGTGCTACTTGTTACCATGAGTTGGACGGTAACCATGATCTAGACACCGTGCAACACTTTTACCTATATTGACAACTTTCACCACTGCAAATAAAGTGCTATTTTCCTCTTTTAAAGATGAGAGAGATTCAAGAATGGGAGGGACTTGTGTCAGGCACCAAACTGGTATTCATGGAATGTGGGTCTGAGCACAGGTCTGGCTCTCAAGGCTTGAGTCTTCCCTTGTAGCATGTGAACCTCAAGTTTTGAAATTCTCCCCTCTTCCTCTGTATGCATTCTTCATTCTCCTGCCCCCCGCTTTGATGTTTTCTGGCTTTCCAAATCTTAGTTCTTCCTCTCTCCTTCAGAATGCTGGGGGTTCACCTTCTCCAGATGAGTCCAATGCTCTAATATTACCTGGGCCCCAATTAAATACTCATGTTTCAAGATCTCAGCAAGTATCTCATTACAACACTTGCTTTGGCATTATCACGTGAGTGGGAAATTAAATGAGCATTTACAATCCCAAGTTCATCAGTGGAGGGATCAGAGGGAGATCTTCATGAGCATCTAGAGTTTGGAGATCTATTTGTATGTTTGTTCCTCCATGGACCAGGAAATATGTCATGGGAAATAAAGGAGCCACAGTCAGGCTTGGGTCTCAAGTAGTAAAGGAATGAATACCCGCTTCCTCTTGGGTGCCTAGGTGGAGTGGAGAAAGAAATGACCAGCCTTGGGTACCAACCCCAAACCCCTCAGCACATCATCTTCCCTTTCTAACTTTCCTTCTTTCTTGCCTGGAAAAGTTTTCTTTTGTGTGGCCTTATGTGATCAGTCATCTTCCATATAATTTAACATTTGACAGTAACAAAAGTGTTAAAGAGAGGACATTAAATGATAACATGAAGATAATACATATTCACTTTTGGAAAAAAATATTGATTATTTACTTGTGCTTCAAGAAAATTGGGATAAATTACAACGCTGGTATGATTCAGAAAAGAATCTGGAGTAGGAACAACTGCTTGCAGTTCTAGTCACTGCACCCGGTGTCCTTGGGAAAGTTACTCGACTTGTCACAGATGAAATTCCTTTATTTGTAAAACTGAAATAATATTTGAACAGCCCAGTTCAATATAAGGTTATAGAAATACAAGGAAATTAAAGCTACAAGTTCTTTGGGGTCAAGAGTTTATCTAATACATATATATATACTCTTTACAGTGTCCAGGGAACTCTTTATCAGGAAGGGCTCCTTTTACCATTCTGAGAAGAGGGTACCCAGCACAATGACACCCTCACAGGAGATAGGCACATGCGATGGAATAAATGTGTATGTAAGAAAGCAACTTAAATGCTACAGAAATAAAAACAGGTAGAATGATCACAAAGTCAATGTATTGTAGGAACTGAAGATTTGATGCCGAAGAAAACAGACAAGGGTTTTACATTCTAATGGAGAATCACAGACAATTAACACCCATAATAAATGAAAAAGATGGCTTCTCGTGGTGATAAGTGCTATGAAGAAATAAAATAGTCTGGTGAAGTGGTTGAGCCTTCGTAGATATAGAGACTAGGATATAGAGGCTTCGTAGGATATAGAGACTATCCTGGATTATCCAGGTTGGCCCAGCTTAGTCAAATGAGTCCTTAAAAGCCCAGAATTTTCTCCAGCTAGAGACAGACAGATGAGATAGAAGAGGCAAGAGATGAGGCAGAAAAGGAGTTCAGAGAGATTCAAAGCAACCACTGATGGCTGTGAAGATGAAGGCAGGAAGCCAGGAGCCAGGGAATACAGGTGGACTCTAGAAACTGAGAATGACTTGTGGCCACTAGCTGGGAAAGAAATGGGAATCTCACCCCTAGGAATGTATGAAACTGAATTTGGGCAATAACATGAATCAACATGGAAACAGATTCTTCCCTGGAGCCTCCAGAAAGGAAAGCAGTGCTGTGCACACCTTGATTTTAGCCCAACAAAACCCATGCTGGACTTCTGAAACAGTAAGATAATTAGTGTTGTTTTAAGCCACTAAGTTGCCGTAATTTGTCACAGCACAATACAAAACTAATACAAACATGAATAGGTATTAGAAGGGAATAAGGGGAAGAGATGTAAGGATGATTCAGTTCTTCAGACAGAGTTCAGGGGAATGTAGGGGTCATTTACCGAGATGGCCAAGAATGACGGAAGAACATTTCAGCAGGGAGGCAGAAGAGAAAAATTTTGTTTTCAACATGTTAAGCTTGAGATGTCTATTGTTCATCCAGTTGGAGATAACAAGGTGGCAGGTGGGAATACAAATTAGGAGATCAGAGAAATGGTCAAGCCTGGAGATGTAAATCAGCTTCATAAATGTGTCAGAAACATATAAATGGGGCTACATGTGTGCTTTTGGGGATAAACCTAGATAAAGAGAAGTAGAATATCTTCAGGATTTGTTCATTAACAATGTCTAAGGAAAATCAGGAATGTTAGCAAGGAAAGGAGAGCACACACTTTTGAGTTAAATTGCATTCGGCCCAAAAGATATATTGGCCCCCCAATCCCTAGAAGATACGAACGTGACCATAATTGCAGACAGGTTCCTTAGAGATGTAATCAAGTGAAAAACGATGTCATCAGAGCGGTCCCTAATTCAAAATGACTGGTGTCTTTATAAAAAGAGGACATTTTGACAGAGACATGCGCAGAGGGATAGTCACTGAAGATAAAGGCCAAGGTCAGGATGACGGATCTACAAGTCAAGGAACACCAAGGACTGCCAGCCAATCACCAGAAGGTAGGGGTGAGCATGGAACAGATGCTCTCCACAGCCCTCAGAAGAACTGACTCCTTAATCTTGCACTTCTACCCTCCAGTGCTGAGTAAGTGACAATGAATTCCTGTTGTTTAAGCCACCCAGTTTGTGGTATTTTGTTACAGCAGCCCCAACTAACTAATTCACACACATAATACTGTGAAGTTGACCCCTGATGCAGCTGCACAGATATCTTTTGAGCAGGACAGACTCCATATCTGTCATATATAATATTATCATCCATTTTAAGATAAATAAAATAGATGAAAATATGGCAAGGAAAAATAATCTATTAAAAGAGTTGCAATAGTAACCATACAATTTTAATTATTCAGTTTTTTAAGAAATAGCAAACATATTGTCAAGCATAAATTCACTTTGAAGTTAGTTTCTTTCATTAGATGATATTAACATCCTTTGCAATTCAATTGATACAAATTACTATTATTTGACTATTAATCCTCCATGAAAAATTAAGGAAAGAAAGGTGCTCAACTGTCTTAGTTATGACGCCCTTCTCCATGATGTTTCTTGTGTTTATTCAAACACTGTTTTATTTAACTTAGACCTGTTAAAAATGTCAACCTGTCAACATCCCAAGTGGAAGAAACTCAAAACTTGGGCTGAATGTCTATGCAAGGGCAGGTGTCGTACTCCCTCCAACTTTAAAAGGAGCGTGCTTTCTGCTATAAGCAGAAATTTATACATAATTAGGCCCCGTGCAAGTAGTGTGCTTACAGTTGACACTACACATTATAAGAAATTCCCAAGTTCATTAACAACCATAAAAAAATAACCTAGAAAAAAATACTCATAAAATACAGCACTTGTGAATTTTATCAACAATTTTCAACAAACCTGGAAATAGAAGCTGCCAAGTTTATGTACTATCCTAAATGTAATGTGAACCTACCCAGAGCAATGGAAGCTATGAAGAGTTCTGTTAAATTCTGAAAAACTATGATTCATAGAAACCCAGAAAACACACATCTGGAAGGAGAAAATTAACAGTGTTGTCTCATCTAGGCCCAAGGCATTAAACATCATCTATATGCTGATGATTCTCAATGTTTTCATCTCCAGTTCTGCCCTCCCCACTGAGCTCATTATCATTTCCCTTTATCTCCATCCCATCACTCCTCATCTCTATAAATGGGACCACCATCAATCCAGTCCTTGGGGACGAAACATAGAAGAAATTCTGGACCAGGCTGTTTTCCTTTAGCCCCACAAAAAGACATCAGTGTGTTTCTGTTGGTTCTGTCCTACAAACTGTATCCTGAACTCTTCCACTTTACGTCATCCTTACTGATGCCAGTGAGTCCATCATCTCTAGTCTGCATTTTGGCAACAGCATCTTATGTGGTTTTCCTGTTTCCTCTTCTCGCCCCACAATCCACTGCCTCTAGAGTCTTATTTTCCACAGAGCAGTCAGAGAGTTTTTCCAATTTTTAATTACATAATTTTACTCCTTTGCTGAAAATGTTCAAATGGCTTCCCATGAAATCATCCATCATCATCATCATAATAATCATCATCTCATACATAGAGTACCTGAATTTGATCCCTCCCTACTTCTCTGACTTCATCTGTTTCCACTCTTCGCCCTTTCCACTAAGCTCCAAACATATGGCATTTTTTCTTCCTCAGACCCCTGAAGCAATTCCTTTAGCCTGGACCATTCTTTCCCCAGCCCCTCACCTGGCTGCCTCCTGCTCTTTGAGACTTAGCACAGATGTTGCTTACCCAGAGAAGTCTTCCTTCAGCTAATCTTGCTGAATTCTCCCCCAATCACTCTTAATTTCCCTGCCCCGCATATTGTATTTTCTTCATGCCACTGACCACTAACTGAAACTATATGTATTGCTTATTTACTTTTTATCTTGTGCTGATGTTTTTGCTTACATTTATTGTTTGTCTCCCCCAGTAAGTCAATATGGTTTGGTTCCTGTTTACTTTCCAGAAACATGAGGGTTTTTTTTCTTTTTGATGAATTATGAATCATTGACCTAAGGTTACAGCTATTTTTTTTCTACTGAACACAAAAAATGTGTGCTCTTTAAGAGTATGAATTTCTTTCCAAATCACATCTCAGTTGACCCTCTGTCACTATGACATCAGTCCTAACTGCGGGAGAATTATTTATCACTCACTGACACTCTAATGGGAGAAAGACATTTCTCAAACTTTTGGGAGAACAATAGTCTATTTTATAATGCTGATAATGGACAAAATTTCAAAACTTATTTTTTGGTCCAGTAGAGACTGATAATGCCTGACAATGACCAGTGAAATAAGAGGAAGGAATGACTTGTCTCTCTGTCTGTGTTCTAGTCCTGGGAAGATATGTCTAGACAAAGCCTAGCCTGGACCCAGGCGTCCTTAGGTTTCAAGCTGACTTGCAAGGGGAGGCTTGAACCTGAGAGCCCCTCACCGCCACCCCCAGGTTGAGATGACCTCACAACTCAGTGATAATAAACCTCCTTCACTGGCCGGACTCTACAAACCTTTTATCATTATTGTTTCTCCCTAACAAAATCACATTGAGAATCTTTTAACCTACACAATGACCTCCTTTAAACACGAGGAGAAATTTAGAACTGATTTATTTGACAGAAATTTGGTTTGAGTCCTAGTATTTGTTATGTTGATTTATGACAACAATATAAGTGCTGATGACAAAGAGTTTTATGACTAGCTCTGGACACAAAGTTGGACTTCAGCTCCCCAAACACTGCGTTCCCTCTAAATGCACACACCAAAGTCGTGAGGCCATTCCACTGGAGTGGAGCTGAGTAATGCCTGGCCAGCCCAAGCAAAGTAATGGCCTTCAAAAATAGATCCTAAGCAAAAACCCAATGCCTAGTTTAGGTTGGAAAGGACAAACATTTGGTTTGTATCATCAAAGAAATGACTTTCAAAAACTTCATCTTGTTCTGTATATTGTATTTTAAAATACTAAAAATTTCAAACTATTTAAGTATTTGAAAAGATGAAGAATTTATTACAAGCATAGAACTTTCTAAAATACTTAAAAGATAAGTCTGTGATAATCTAATGTGATGTTCACCACAACCCTGTAAGGCATGTGAGAGAGCAATAGTATTTCCTTTTCAAAGGTGAGAAACAGGTCTAGAGAAGTGACGTGAGTTTCCCAGGTTTATAAAGCACTAAATTTTAATGCCAGAGGGCTGTCTGGAATTTTACTGTCAACCCAGGCCACCCACCTTCCAATAAGCCACTTTTTTTCCTCTGCTCATGAAAGCAGATCCTTTGGGTTCCAGCTAATGGTCCCTAACTTCTAAGCAATAGAATATTATTATCATGAGTGTCACCTAAATCAATCACAGCAAAAACATGTTGATCCAAAAATATCATCCAGAGTTCTATTTATCTCAAAGAAGTGTGATAAATTCATATTTCTAGTATGAATGACACATTGTAGATTTGGCTACACTGTAGCTTTGTTGAACAATAGCTGCATACACGTTTAGGGAAAAAATGCTGTTGCAAGCTATCAAAGGAAGCTCCTGTCCGCTGAAACAAGAAGACGCTTTATCTAAGGCAAATAGATTAGGAGTAGACTATAATTTGGAGCCAAGAGTTAAGATACAAATCTAGGGTCTAGGTCAGTAGAAAAACTCTCTCTAACAGCAAAACCTGTCAATGCTACAACCTTCAAAGTTTCATTTTAAGCAAGATTTTGGACCATTATTGTCAGTCTGCATTTAATTATGTGTTTTCAGTCTATACCATGTCTATCAGGATGCAATGATAAAGATCATCTTGAACCCAGAAAAGATCAGGTGGACATCGGGACCAGGTCTTCTCTCCCTGTGCCCTGCTCAGCACTCAGGCCCCAGGACCCAGTGTGTCTCTATAATGACAGCATGACACGCATGAACACTCAGCACTGATTTACAGGCCTTTGTAAGTGTGGTTCCTTACACTGGGATCCTCCACCAATCCCCACTCCCCCTTGCCAGTCTGGCAAAACTTTGCTCATCTAGTTCAAGTCAACTGCCATAAGAAGCTCTCCTTGCTCCTCCCTAGGAAAGGGTCACCACGTGCTCACATGCACTAGGCAGATGTTCTTTCCAGCTCTCCCTCCAATGTGTGATCAACATCTCTCTCTGACCACCAGCCCTCTCCAGACTCTGAGCTCTTTGAGGGGAAGGAATGTATCTTATGTCTAGCTGTGTTCCTAATACAAATAAGTGATCAAGAAATATATGACATTGGAAGCTGGCTCTGTGGCCGAGTGGTTAAGTTCACTCGCTCTGCTTTGGAGGCCCAGGGTTTCACTGGTTTGAATCCTGGGCGTGGACATGGCACCGCTCATCAGGCTATGCTGAGGCGGCATCCCACATGCCAAAACTAGAAGGACCTACAACTAAAAAAACACAACTATGTACCGGGGGACTTTGGGGAGAGAAAGAAAAAATAAAATCTTAAAAAAAAAGGATATATTTGACACTAAAAGCAAATATCACACCCTTTTCATTTCTATCGACATAAGTCCCAAGCCTAGATTGTAGATTCACTAAGATTCCCGAAGCATAGATTGTAAGGGAAAGTCACAAAAGGTACAGAAAACACAGAACTTTAAATCTAACAGTGTGTATACATATGAGCATGTCTGATAGGAAATCCCAAACACCAGAGAGTGGGCACTCTGTTCTATCATTTTTATGGTATGGACTTTGGAAATTAAGAGATGTAATTTTACAAAAGGAACATTTGAAAGTGAAATTTTTGTTTGAGTATAATCCATATCTTTCAGTATATTATTACTCATGCTTCCTGAGTTGGAAGTTTTGTTTTTACAGAAGCCAAAAATTTCCAGAAGCAATAGTTAATAATTTTGAAAAAATAACATTAAACAATTGAGTATCCCCAAAATACACTTAAATTACTAATGACCTAAATAAGCAGATTTATGCCAAGATGAATCCTAATTATGCACCTTTCTATTGTTTCAAGGTACATGTTATACAGTAAATATGAATATAAAGGAAAACTATTCATAGAAAACATGGCTTTAAAAGAGTTATATTGCTTAATCAGACTAAGGTGCATGCTATTTCTAAAAACAAAAATAAAAAACTTTCAGCATTCTCTAAGGGTCAATTAACACCAGCTTACATTAATTCCCATATTTACTACAGTCACAGAATTTCTGTCCTGGGTATGGCATCAGTTTCTTGAGTGCATCCTTTCTCCCTTTGAACTGAATGATGCTGTCAATGAGATAACATGTGGAGTGTGGTACCATTCTACATTTTTGTGACATTTTTCTAATAAATTTTTGCCAGCGTCAGATTTGTTAATCAAATTCCATTTTGCTTTAGAGTTATTTATATTTTAATGTCAAGATTGCACTCATATAGCAATTATCCTGTTTAAAGTAGCTTGTATAAATAATAACGAAATTATGGATTAACTTGCTTCTTTCCTACAATTGTGTAGACATACGACTGTATGTGTATGTCATTTGTTGAAGCTTAATCTTTTTAAAGTCCTTCTTATTAAAAATCCTTCTGACATTTATGAAAGATGTAAGCAAACTCAGATGCTCCCTTCAAAATGATAATAAAATATCACCAAAAGCACCATGGTATACAGAATCCAGGAGATAGACCATCGCTAGGAGATAAGTACCTAGCCAAACCTGAGGTCCAATCAGGGCATTCAAAAACATCCTAGTTGACATGTTCCGAATTTAAGTTTCATATATTAATTTGATCTTTCCACTTCAGGCAATTTATTGCTTCAGGGTTGAATTAAATACTGCCATGCACACATTTCCCACAGATAACCATATGCAAATAGCCCGTAGAATAAGACTCCATTGCCTACTGAAGTCTCAGCTCCTGGGTCACCCCTTTCCCCGGCTCCCCTATTCTCCTCAGCCTGGGGAGGACCAGGATTGGGAGTAGACCTTGTCCTGTGTTTCCATAGTTAGTGCACGTGTGTAGCTTAATAGCAACTGACTCCATCTCTTCCTCTGACTCACCAACAAAATCGCCATTTCCACTTTATTTGATTTATCAGCTCCTTTAAGTCTTGTTCATCTTTGCGTCAACAGCAACTTGCCAGACTATACTTAAAATATACATGTATTTGCGTAGAGAAAACAAGCTGCATGCCAGCTGAAAAAGTTTGACTATTTCCATAAGAAGTTGGGATAGTTTCCTGCTTGACAGTGGACCTTTTTCCTACACTTTTGTTTTTAAAGGACAGTGTAATTACTTTGAAGGTAACTTGCTTCTTATTGAGAGTACAATTATCCACTTCCAATTACTTGCACGCCATATGCATTTTTAGAGAACTTATACTGATTGCCTATTATGTAGCCTTATGTAGTATTATGTATAACAGTTTAAATAAAATATCTTTAATTTACAAAACACATAATGATGTTCAGAAAGGTTAAAAATTGTGCCTGAGTAATTTCACTTCTGGGTATATACGCAAAGGAAATCAAAACAGGATTTTAAAGAGACATCTGCAATCTCATGTTTATCTCAGCATTATTGATAATAGCCAAGAAATGGAAACAACCCAAAGGCCCATGAACAAATGAATGGATAGAAAAAAGATAGGTGTATATATACATGATGGAATATTACTCAACCATGAGAAAGAAAGATATCCTCCTATTTGCGACAACATGGATGGACCTTGAGTACATTAGGTAAGTGAGATAAGTCAAACAGAAAGACACGTACTGTATCATATCACTTAGACGTGGAATCTAAAAAAGTTAAACCTGCAAAAAACAGAGAGGTGGTTACCACAGAATAGGGGGTGGGGTACGAGTGATGGTGTTTAAAGGTACAGACTTGTATTGAGCAGTAAATAAGCCATGGAGATCTAATGCACAGTAGAATGAATATAGACAATAATATAGTATTATAGTTATGAAATGTGAAAAAGCCATGGAGATCTAATGCACAGTAGAATGAATATAGACAATAATATAGTATTATAGTTATGAAATGTGAAAAATAACACATTGGCAATCATATTACAATATACAAATTTATCACAGCAACACCTTGTACACCTTAAGCTTACACAATATTACATTTCAAATTTATTCAATTAAAAAAAAATTGTGCCTGAGGTACGACTTCTGGTAAGTCGGAAGGAACAAGATTTCAAATACGGAAAGTTCTGTTGATTCTAAAGCTCTATTTTCCTCTGTAAAAATACTGCCTCCCTTTTGCCCACCTGATAAATTATTTCCACTTCAGCCCATCAAGTTAAGAAACCCAAGGATGCAGAAAATGTGAATCAACAGAATCTCTTCGATTGCTGATGGGAATATAATTCATATAAACACTTTGGAAAACAACTTGGCGTTAAGTTATTGGGATGAACTTTGACTCTTGGGTATGTAATGAAGAGAAACCATTGGAAAATGTAAAGCCAGAGACACGTCCAAGACTCTTCACGACAGTACTATTTATAACAGCAGAAACAACCCAAATGCTCATCAAGGGGAAATGGATGAATTATGGTATAGTCACATGATGGACTACCCTAGAGCAGTGAATTCAATGAACTACAGCTGGGCACAGCATGCAGGCATCTAAATCTGTGTTTCATCATTTTGTGGGATGGCATAACATGAGGTTAAGAGTCCAGATGGAGGAGCCAGACCAGCTCTGGAACTAATATCAGCGTGACCTTGGAAAACTTTATAACTTCTTTGTTCCTCAGTTTCCTCATCTCTAGAGTTAGGATAATAGTCCCTGGTTCATAGGGTCATTGTGAGAATTAATGAACATATATATATATATATATATATATACACATAGCAATTAGAATGGGCAATGATTACATATGTGCTTGCTCTCACCATTTGAATATCATTTACTAGAATATAGTAGGATTTGAGTAAAAATTCAAATATATTTAACATTCATATTCATTAAGCACATATAGAAGAGATAATTTCTATTTCTTATAACATAACTATATTTATCATATTTAACATAGTAAAAAGTTTAGATATATTTACTTAACCGGAACAACAGCAGCTCCTAAACATTGAAGGACAGTATTTACTTTTATGCATCTTCAGTCACTTGAAGAAACATGTAGACACTCAATATAAAGTATTTTCCAATCCTAATTGAATTTATATTTAAAACACTCTCTGTTCTTAAAAATAATGTAAGGCCACTCATCAAATAAGAATTTTGCATGACTATAAATTTTTAAATTAAATACTGGAATTAGAAATGATATAGATATTTCTTAGAAATAGAAAAAAAATTCCAAACTGGAGTAAATTCTTGAAATCATCTATTTAAAGCCTTTGATTTTTCAAATGAGGAAAACTGACACCCAGAAAAGTTAATAAATAATTTTTAAAAATCACACAAGTTGAGGAGAGGATAACAACTAGAAATGATATGTTTTGACTGCTTGTCTGTTTTCTTTCCAGTACGTCATATAAATGCATTTGAAATAAATACAGCAGGTAACACAATAGCTGTGAAAGCTAATTATGAGACCACGGACCTTCTGTTCTATGACCGGGTGCTGTGTGGTGATGGTCAGATGTACCAATACCTTGGAGGAGGGAGCTAACCTTGTGAATATCTCCGGGAGGAACTTTTCAGGCAGCAAGCCCAGCCTACCAAAGGTCCTCAGGTGGGACTCTTTCTGATGGGTTGAGGAACACCTCCACTCTCTTTGAGATAAAACTGCCTCCCTAACCTCCACTCCCTCCAATCTCACCTCTGCTTTTAACAGATGTTCAACTCAGCAGCAATATCTTCCTTCCCTGCACTTCAAAATCCATTCGGGGCTTCAGGCAGCCTCTCCTCCTTTCCTCCTCCAGCCAAGACTTCCCCTCCCTCTACCTCAGCTCAAGCTTACATTTCTGCTGGCCTCCTCTGGCACTTGGCTTGATGAGTTAACCCCTATCTTTTCCTTCATATTTAATCTCACTCGCTCCCTTGGGCCATTCTCTCACTACAAAAATCCTCACTTTTTACAGTTTTATTTAGTCTTTTTTGTTAAGAGACTTTCTCCTGTGACTTTTGTCAAACATCTCAAAATATTTCCTTTTATTCCTCTCATCTATCCATATCTTAGTCCACTACAAAAGAGCCATTCTACAGAAATGCTTTGTCAAACATGGCCAATGATTTCCTAATTCCTAATGCGATGTCTTCCTGAGACACTTAATTTCGCTTCTGTAGTATCTGACTGTTGATGATCCATCCTTCTTTACACAGTTCACATAGCTTGGCCTTGATGTGAATGCTATCCTCATTTCTACCTCCATGCTGTTTCTTTTTGCCCATCTTTTTGTCCACTCTTGCTTCTGTCTAAATATAGCCATTCTCCTAGGTTCTACCTATAAGGATTAATTCTTCTTCATACATCTTCTTCCATTATTTTGTCTGCACCCAAAGCATCATCCATCATATCTATGTCTATCAGCCTTCTGGCCACCTCTTCTTCCAAATTTTCTGTAAGGTCCTAAGAATGCATTTCCAACTGTCTGTTACCTTCATGGATTAGCAAAGAGTTACTAAAACTCATGTTCATAACAATATTTTTCTCCCTCACACAAATGCTCCTATCTCTAGCTTCTCTATCTTGGTTTATGACCTTATACTCTTCCCAGCACACAGGCTTAAAACCACGATGCTAGCGTCAACATTTCTTACTCATTTGCCTCCTACATTTATTTCCAAGTTCAAGAGTATTTGTCAAATATGACCCTTTATCTACCTCCAGTGACACCATCTTCATTATTTCTTACCCCTGGAGAGAAATTCCTGGGCATTTCTCACTAGCTAGACCCTTGGTACCATTTCATTCTCATCCTAACACCCACAAGGCACTTGATATCATAGTCCCTAAACTTGATTCATGTTTTGCCTTCTATGCTGCCATTTTTTAGCTCATCCACCATTCATTCATCATTTATGGAGCATGTATACTGTAATCTGTACTTTGGTAAGAATGTTTTTCATGTGATCACTCAATAAACATTTACAGTGCAGCTGTTATTCTGGGTTCTTTTTTAGGTCAGGAGTACATTAATATGAATATGAATAAAACATGGCTCTTTATCGTAGTTTCTGTGTAATACTGCTGTGCTGAGGAATATGACCCATTTTCCAGACTGTCATCTAGGAAACAATATTTTCACAAGTGTTATGGGGAAAGAATTCTGGTGCACACTGGGTCAAAGTTAAACAAGGGTCTTTAATACATGCTTCTCAAAGCCATTAATATGGACATTGTAAATTTCCTAGAAAGGAAGAGGGATTTAGGACCACTAACTTACTAAACCAGACAAAGATTTCTGTCTCTGGCACATGGAAACAATGCAGACTGGTAAAGTAGGTATGTCTGCCCCCACTTTACAGATGGGGAAACTGATGTTTGTGGAACTTAAGTAGTAACAGCAATAGACTGTGAAACAATGACTAATAAGTCCGCTAAAAGTATTTTCTCCTTTGCCTAGCACGCATTTAGCACTTTGACAACCTGTCCTATACTTTCACCTTCCTCTCTGCCCCTCTACTTAAACTCTGTCAGGGCTTTTTTTTTAATCCCATTCGTATCTGATCATATCAAGTGCTTGAGTTTTGATGTTAATTTCATAGCATTTGAAAAATGTCAAAGCATGCTCTCCACCAATTACAAGTCCACCATCCCTTACATAAAATATTTGGACTCAGATGTGTTTCTGAATTCAGAACTGTTGAATACAAAGATATGACTAAACATAGACTATGGAGTCAAGGAGAAGCACCCAGATTTAACGCATTAAAGTTTCTACAAAAACGTGCAACTACTCACCTTTAGTGGGATTAGTAACACTATACACAGTTTCATGTTAATCCGGGAGAGGTTTAGATTTAAAAATGCAACAACCTTTTGGTCACTTCTCTCCTTAACCCGTTGTTGACAATATACTGCTAACTGTTCCGAGGAAATATCTTCACAACGCCCCATCCACCACATATACATTCACACACACTCCTCATAGATGTCGGAGCTAAATGATAACAAATGCCATTTGGTAAAAATACTACTTAAGCTGCTCATCTTTTCCATACTTCTGACTATCTGATATATTAACAAGAAATAATTCTCATTCAGTGGCACAATTTACAATAAATATATTTTTTCATAATCAAATCATTATAGCCTATTCCAGTTAAAATAAACATTATGATTAACACCTAAGAAATCTTTCCGGAATTAGATAAGACTCTACACAGATTTGGCATCATTTGCATCCTTATCCTCATCTTATCAGTGTTATTTTATCTCTCAAACATTTCTTTTTACTAAAAATAAAGTAAATTCTAGTAAACATATTACTAGTTAACTGGAAACTATGTTTCCCTCCAATTTTTTTTTAGTAAATTATGTAATTTTAGGAGATCTGTGAATCCAAATAAGAATTTTGAAAAATTAATAAACAATCATTTTAAAAAGCCGGTATCTTCATTCTAGCCTTTTCTGGTGTATGACTTTTATTTACACGTACTACACACTTAAGAAACTTAAAAATGAAAACAATTCAAAATATATTCTCAATATATTTCTCTTCCTTTGCCTTGCTGTGTATGTGTCTGAAAATGCGGCTGATTTGTGCTGCTGGTAGGTTATTCATTATTTAGTCATTTTTAATCCCATGTCTAAGAGTCTCTGCTGATCTGTCTGCACTCTTGATGTGGGTCATCATTAATATATTTTAAATTTCTGAACCTGTTTCAATGACAACAGAGTTCAGAGTTCAGATAAACATTCCAAACAGAAAATGCAAGTATTCTGGCTTAGGCAAGTATAGAAAAGTGACACTATCCAAAATATCCCAGTTTCCTACTGCTGCACAAGGAGCTCAGAATCTCTGATTACCTTACTTATCTCAGCCAGAGTTATAACCCTTCTCCATTAACTACTGGTGCCATCTGTTGGTACCTAAGAAACGGGCATCCAGATTTGAGGGTATTTGGATGTTTCACAGGAGAAAAATCACAACTCATCTTATTATCTGAATTTTGAAGTTATCATCATACTTTACATTTCTATATTGTCTTACAAGGCATGACTCATTTCTTGCTGGTGCACTCCATTTAGTGGCCTAGCTCATTTCCAGTTTGTAATCATTCGAATTTGAAGTCAAACATTGAGCTTTATATTTGTTTTTAAATATGTTTTCAAGAAATGTTTAAAATAATGTATCAAAAGCATTTATTATCAACAAAAAGAATTTTAATCAATGATATTTTGCATTTCTAGATTTTAAAAATCTATAAATCTTAAATAAAAACCTCAAAAATAGTAGCTTTTAACATTATTGTCATTCTTTTTAAGAGTATTATGTATCATAAGTGTACTAATCATGCCTATTATATTTTCTGTAATTCTGGTGCTTTGATATCTTGGGCCTTGTTGATGCTGGAGAGACTGCCCTCCCAGGGCTAGCCCATTCCTAGGGAGAGTGAATGACTTTCGCTGTAGCCTGCCTTTCCTATGCAATCTAACAGACCCAGAGCCCACACCACCCCCACCCTCCTCTTTTAGGCTTTCACACTTAGGGCCAATATTCCCTTGCCTTAACCACCCCAGGGCCAGGAACCAGACAACCTGAGAAAGCCCCTATAACCCACAGCCCAGATTATTCTAGAAGCTAGCCACTTTAAACTTGCTTACCTGCCTCACCTGTTCCTTCCCACGGAAACCATAACAAAGGCTCTTGCCCACATTCACCCACTAGCTTCCTCTGCCTCCTGACTGACCCTGGCCTTTCCCTGTAAGGCTCTGCATGGTGTGGCACACCCCTGATTCTTCAGAACTGTGAGTTACTATCTTTTTGATGACACCCGTCTCCCAATCTGTTGGCCTTACCATAACTGAATAATAATAAAACCTACATTTTAAAACAATAAGCCACTGGGCCCAGGTCTTCATATGTGTTTCAAAGTCACTATGTGTTTTGTTTTGTTTTTTTAATTGAGTTAATGATAGGTTACAATCTTGTGAAATTTCAGTTGTACATTAATGTTTGTCATTCGTGTTGTAGGTGCACCACTTCATCCTTTGTGCCCACCCCCGACCCCACCTTTCCCCTGGTATCCACTAAACTGTTCTTAGTCCATAATTTTAAATTCCTCATATGAGTGGAGTCATACACAGATTATCCTTCTCTCGCTGGCTTATTTCACTTAACATAATTCCCTCAAGCTCCATCCATGTTATTGCAAATGGAATGATTTTGTTCTGTTTTACAGCTGAGTAGTATTCCATTGTATATATGTACCACATCTTCTTTATCTATTCGTCTGTTGCTGGGCACTTAGGTTGCTTCCATGTCTTGGCTATTGTAAATAATGCTGCAATGAACATTGGGGTGCATAGGACTTTTGGGATTGCTGACTTCAAGCTCTTTGGATAAATACCCAGTAGTGGGATGGCTGGATCGTATGGTAGTTCTATTTTTAATTTTTTGAGGAATCTCCATACTGTTTTCCATAGTGGCTGCACCAGTTTGCATTCCCACCAACAGTGCATGAGGGTTCCTTTTTCTCCACAACCTCTCCAACATTTGTTACTATTAGTTTTAGATATTTTTGTCATTCTAATGGGTGTAAGGTGATATCTTAGTCTAGTTTTGATTTGCATTTCCCTGATGATCAGCGATGATGAGCATCTTTTCATGTGCCTATTGGCCATCCGTATATCTTCTTTGGAGAAATGTCTGTTTGTGTCTCCAGCCCATTTTTTGATTGGGTTGTTTGATGTTTTGTTGTTGAGTTGTGAGAGTTCTTTATATATTATGGATATTAAGCCTTTGTCAGATATATGACTTGCAAATATTTTTTCCCATTTAGTGTGTTGTTTTTTTGTTTCAATCCTGTTTTCATTTGCCTTGAAAAAGCTCTTTAGTCTGATGAAGTCCCATTTGTTTATTCTTTCTATTGTTTCCCTTCTCTGAGAAGGCATGGTGTCTGAAAAGATCCTTTTAATACTGATGTCAAAGAGTGTACTGCCTACGTTTTCTTCCAGAAGCCTTATGGTTTCAGGTCTCACCTTTAGGTCTTTGATCCATTTTGAGTTTAGTTTGGTGAATGGTGAAAAAGAATGGTCAATTTTCATTCTTTTACATGTGGCTTTCCAGTTTTCCCAGCACCATTTGTTGAAAAGACTTTCTTTTCTCCATTGTATGCCCTCAGCTCCCTTGTCAAAGATAAGCTATCCATAGACGTGTGGTTTTATTTGTGGGCTTTCAATTCTGTTCCATTGATCTGTGCACCTGTTTTTGTACCAGTACCATGCTGTTTTGATTACTGTAGCTTTGTAGTATGTTTCGAAGTCAGGGATTGTGATGCCTCCCATTTTGTTCTTTTTTTCTCAGGATTGCTTTAGAAATTTGGGGTCTTTTGTTGCCCCATATGAATTTTAGGATTCTTTGTTCTAATTCTGTAAAGAATGTCATTGGGATTCTGATTGGGATGGCGTTGAATCTGTAGATTGCTTTAGGTAGAATGGACATTTTAACTATGTTTATTCTTCCAATCCATGTACATGGAATGTCTTTCCATCTCCTTATGTCGTCATCCAATTCTCTCAGAAAGGCCTCAAAGTCACTATGTTTTTTAACCTGTGACATCCCGGGCACCTCTATATTGGGAGCCTGTAGTTCCTCCTAGTTCCGGGCACAAGTGCCAGATGACTCTCAGCCAGGTGGCTCTGAGACGTACTCCCAGCATTTCTCTATGCCAAATGCCCCAATGGTTTACTTGGTGCTCACGGCACACTAAGCCCAATATGGCCCTGAGGCAACTGTTGATGGCTGCAGAAAACACGAGCTGTTAGCCAACATTTGGTCTGCTTGATACTGTCTGTCCTGTGCCAGAGATCAAGTCCAGCTCTAAGTCCTGGCTCTTCTCTCTTTACTCAGCCACTCCCAAGAGTCCCGTGGATGAGTGCCTGCCTGTGTGTATACATTCATATACACATACGTACACTCACATAGATCTTTCTAAAATAATTCTACTATATGTAAACATGTAAAATCAATATCAAAGAAATTATGTAAAATAAGTATTAGATTTTGGACTATCATATAGGTATTTGCACTTCTTAGAAAATAATTTTGTAACATATATGTATATATATTTTCAACATATATGTATATATACATTGGCAGATAATTACTGGTAATTATATTTTGGTAATGAACAAATCTGTTAAATAAAAATTTCATGATGATTATATTAATCAGTATATTTTGCTTGAAAGCAGGTTTAAATTATAAAACAGATGTAAATATTGTACTTTTCCAGTAGCCTGCCTGCTGATTTCACTACTGAGAATTAATGTGGGATTTGTCCCACAATTTTCATTTATATTTTTAGAGATAATTCTTAGATATTAGTAGATTTCCTTGAATCTGGAATTTATATTTTTGTTGTTGAGGAAAAAATTGTGTAAATAGCACATATTTGTAGTTTATATAAATATACATACTTAATGTAAGAACACGGTAAATATCCTTCGAACACAATATGGTACAGTTTATTTTATTTAGACGTGTAGAGATGGTGTATCAACACACACCTTGTCTCCTTCAGGTAATAAAAGAAAACTTGGTAGAACACCTGACTCAGAATAGGGGGCAGCGTGGCCACCATCATTTAGCATTGATGAAAAGATTCTACTGACAAATAGAAATGGCAAGCAATAGGATATTGGAGTATATGAGGAAGCCATTTGTTGTAAACCTAATTCGGCCTGACCTTGTTTTTCCAAAAGGGCCTGACCTTGGCCGTCAAGCACACATTGTATATCTGCTTTAAACATTTACTATGCCAAGAACAAAGGCCCTTGGGATAAAGGTGCAACTTCCCTTCCCCTCCCAATGTTGGCATTTCCTTAAGGATTAAGCATCTTTCCTTAGGCTAGGAACTGATTGCTGCGCTCACCTGTGACCACCCAGCTCCAGACAACAGACTTGCTTCCTGCTGCTCCCACAGAGATAGCAGACCCACTACCTGCTGTGTCTATCAAGCGCTGTGCTGACAGGGCAATCTTGTGACTACTGTGGGAAGGACATTTCAATCATATGTGAAACCCCCTCTTTGGGGGTATATAACCACTCTGTATACCTCACTTCTTTGGTGTCCTTTCTTGCTTTGGGAAGAAAGGCCCTGGGCCATGGTCCTCAGATTTTAGCTCAGAATAAACTCTCCCAAATTTTCATTTATAGATTGGTTATGGATTATTTTCATCAACACTACTATAATTGCTACGTGCTGTTTCCCATCCCCGAGGATCTGGGCTATTTCCCAATACTAAGGATTGCTCCATTAAATATGTGAAAGTTCACCCGCCATAGTTGGCTTGTTCCCTAGGCTGCCTTTAAGCATCTTTCCTTCTCTTATCCCAAAGCCTTTGTGGCTTACATATATAATCTACAGACAAAAATATACTATTTAAAAATGAAACATTGATCATCGTTTCAAAATAAAACTAAATTCAGATTTATCAAACGGATCGTTTCCAATCCAATAGTCTCTAATATGAGTAACTGGGCTCCAAAGATTAGATTTAAATCATAATGCTCACTTAGAGAAAAAAGGGAAGAACAACACTATGCCTTCTTGTGGATTTACTAATCATTACCCAACATAAAATCTTTGGAAGGAATTGGGTAACTTGTTCCTAAAGCTCTCAATATATTTTAAAATTATGATTTTATGTAGGAATTTATATTGACTAGATTCTATTTGCCAAGTGAAGATGTACTTCAAATGAAGATCAAAAATTAAATGAACTTATTTTCTTACTAACATAAAGCACAATGAATATATCATTGACTGGGGATAAAAGACTAGACAGCTTAATATAAAACATCAAGAGAAAGCAAATACATCTACCACAGTAAACATAATAATAATAATAAGATAAGTTTGAGTATTGCTTAAAAAGAGTCCTTGTCTGAAATAGACATCTCAGTTGTATTCATGTTGACTCATCAATCGAAGAGTTTTTGTTGATTTGATTTTATTCCAACCATCCTAAATGGCACAATTGATTGGGCTGACTATGCAGTTAAAATGGGTAAAATGATAATATTGACTATGAGTGTCCATTGCTTTCTAAAAAAACATTCCCTTAACAAAGTGAAAATTGTCCCCACAAAAGAAAGAATGTTTCCAAAAGCCTTCCTACTTCATACAACAATGATCTTCTTAAGTATTTATTTATATCCTGTCTACTTCAAAATGGAGTAGAGACAGATATATCAAGGGAGAAAAAAACTCTAACGGGATAAAAACAAACTAGCAAATAACACTAATATCTTTTATATTAACTTCAGAATGATTAAAACAGTCATTCTACTCCAAAACATGTAAGATTTCCACTTGATAAAATCTTCTTTCTCATTGTTGATATTTTTAGTCTGCCATGACTATGTCCTTCAAAGTAAGATTAACAAAATGACAGGTTTATTTTGGGCAGCATAAGGAGAATATTTATTGGCAAACTGTTTCCAATGAATGAGAATGAGAAACTTAAATTACCCTGTTGGTGGCTGAAAATTTGCCAGTGGAAATATTCCTTCCTCCATACAGTGTATAATACTTTAACGTCCAGGCAGTCTGCTCTTTAGTTTATAGGGGAAAAGGTCAAATCAGGAGAAGCATGCATTCATGAATTTGCACTGGATTATTTTTATTTCCTTATGGCAGAAAGCAGCAAGGACTTGAAACGACTTCTGATGAGAGTGAGAGAAGAAGGCGCCAAAGCAGGACTGCGCTTGAACATCAAGAAGACAAGAATCATGACTACACAAGAACTATGCAACTTCAACCTAGACTATGAAGACACTGAAATTGTTAAAGATTTTCTTTACCTTGGTTCAATTATCAATTTGAATGGAGACTGCAGCCAAGAAATCAAGAGAAGACTGAGACTCAGAAGGGTAGCAATGAAAAAATTAGGAAAGATCACCAAGTGTAAGGAAGTGTCCGTGGAGACCAAGGCTGAGATTACTCACACCCTCTTATTCCCAATTACTACGTATGGTGTGAAAGCCGGATAGAGGAGAGGGCTGACAAGAAAAAAATTGGTTCATTTGAAATATGGTGTTGGAAGAGAGCTTTACAGACACCCTGGACTGCGAGAAAGACAAACAAGTGCATCCTAGAGCAAATTAAGCCTGAACTATCGCTGGAGGTAAAAATGGTAAAACTGAAGCCGTCTTCCTTTGTGCACATCATGAGAAGGCAGGATACTTTGGAGAAGACAATCATGCTGGGAAAAGTAGAAGGTAGCAGAAAACGAGGAAGAACAAATATGAGATAGACTGACTCCATAAAGGAAGCCATAGGCCTGAGTCTGCAGGAGCTGAGTAGGGCTGTTGAGGACAGAACATTGTGGACATCACTTATTCATAGGGTCACCAGGCGTCGGACCCAACTTGATAGCACTTAAAACCTTTCATGCATTGAGTATTTACTGTGTGTTAGATACAGTGCTAAGGGCTTTAAGATAAGATCTCATTGGATCCTCAGAGCAGGTCTATTGTTCTCTCTTTTTTACAGACAAAGATACTAAAGGTTAGAAAGTTTATATGTCTTCATTTTTAATTCATTAATTACTACTTATTAAACCTTTGTAACGTGTTTGGCACAATTCTACGTGGTGCGGCTACAAATCAAGGAAGATAGAAATGGTCCCTGCCTTCCCTTTTATTGGAAAAGACAGAGAGCATTAATTAAATATGATTTTAAAATTGCACAGCTGAATAAATGCAGGGAGAAAGTCATTTTAAGTCACTGTGATCTAAAAAAACAAGAGGACTATTCTAGCAAAGTTTTTGAAGAGTTAGCATTTAAGCTGAGATTTAAAGGATGAAGAGCAAATATATTGGTTATTTCCCATCAGTTTAGAACTGGATGAGTTCTTTTGTGCAAAATTATGTTTACTTATATGTGTGTGTGTGTATAGGGATAATATGGATGAGATTTATAATAGGAATTGGGTTCAGGAATGAATTCAAACAAAAAAAGCTTGGCGTTCAGGAAACTGACCGAAAATATAATAAGGAGTAATAAAATGTGTATGTATGTGGAATACAATCTTGTGATAAATTAGGTAGGAATGGTATGGAGGAATATTATGTTATCAATTCTTAGATTAAGAAAAAAAGATCATGACTGAACAGTCAGAAATATGGGAACTCTCAGGCCATCTTCTTTATTCTAAAGAAATAGCTCACATCAACTGGCTTGTTGAGAGGAAAGAGGCAGAAATGTGAAATGCATCTCTAGGGATAAGTAAAAATAGCCAATAACCCTACTGTTTTATTTACATAAGATAACATGGAATCCCTTTTAATACTTGGTGACAATGGTGTCATTTTACTCGTTGACAATAATCAGTCAAAATATACTGTGTAGGTTGTATTTTGTTAAAGAGATGTTCGCTAATTTCAGATGTGATTTTGTTAAACAGATGTAATTTCAAATACAAAATTAAAAAGAGACTTGAAAGAAATGGAGTAGTAATATGTAGAAAAGTTTAATTTTTTTAAAAAGTAGTTTTCCTGATTTTGGTTTATAAGATGTAAGAAAAAGAAAATAAAACAAAATGATTCTTTTCCAGTTAAGGAAAAATAACAGTAGAAAGTTCCTCAAAGAGGATACAATGATAGCTCGTTTCTCTCCCCTAAAAGTGTAGGTATTCCAAATTTTTACAAAGAATAATTCCAAAATAAAATCCAATGATATAGCTATCATTGCTAAAACTTTATCTATCAATTGTGCATCTATTCAACAGATATTTATTTATAGTCTATTGGACGCCCGGTGCTATACTTAAAGCTGCATTTAATCTACTATGACTTATGGTTTATTTTTTAGAATAAGTTATCTGTAAAACAAAAACAAACAAAAACTGCAGCAATAAAAACAGCAAGAAGAAAAACAAAATTACAATACATTTAAGAAAAATGCATTGTAAATAGCAATACAGAGAAATGATCACATGGCTGAAACTGTTAGAGCTTAAAAGCAGATAAAAATATTTAATCAATGATATTTTTAAAAAGAGCTATGAATCAGTATGTCTTTTATTTCTTGCTTCTAGTATTCATAGGGAAGGGACTTTATCCTCAAAAATTCATTCATTAACTTTTTTGTTAGAATGATTGAGGGAAAACACGTTGTCTAAAACTTAGAATAGAATACCGTATACACACAGTTGATTTTCGACACAGGATCACCCCAGTTCAATGGGGAAAGCATGATGTTTTGAACAAATGGTGCTGGAATAATTGGGAACCATATGCAAAAATAAAAAAGGAAAAATAATAAATCTCTACCCTACCCATATTTCACACCATTAAAAAAATTAACTTTAAATAAATCATAGACTTAAATGGAGAACCTAAAACTATAAAACGTCAACAGGAAAAAATTAGAGAAAATCTTTGTGACCATGGTTTAGACAAAGACTTCTTTAAAATGACATATACACATGAATTAACAATAAAAATGCATATATTGGAATTCATCAAAATTAGAAACTTTGGCCCTTCAAAAGACATTGCTAAAACAATGAAAAGGGGAGTCCCAGACTGGAAGGACATATTTGTAAAACATACATCTGATATAGGACATGTCTCCAGAATATATAAAGAACTCTTATGACTCAATAATAATAAGACAAACATGGGCAAATGATTTGAATGAGCACTTCAGAAAAACAAGATATACAGATGATAAATATGCACATGAAAAGAGTCACAGAATATTTGGTTTCTAGAGAAATGTGAATTAAAACCACAATGAGATATCACAACAAACCTCCTGAATTGATAAAATGGAAAAGATTGATAACATCATGTGTTGGTGAGGATGTAGAGCAACAGAAGCTTTCATACTGCTGGTGGGAAAGCAAAAGGGGAGAGTCACTTTGGCAGTTTCCTAAAAAAGCACACATTAACCTACGGCCCAGCAATTCTACCTCTAGGCATCAACCCAAGAGGATGAAGACACATGTCCATACTAAGACCTATACTTGAATGTTCATAACAGCTTTATTCATAATCAGAAAAAAATGGAAATAATTGGATAAACAAATACAATAAAATGCTATCCAAAAAATATAAAGGAATACATCACTGATACACTCAATAACATGGATGAATCTCAAAAGCATGATGCTAACTAAAAAAATTAGACATGAAAGACCAATGCTCTGAGTCATTTTATATGAAATTCTAGGGAAGATACAACTAGAGACAGAAAATAGATCAATGGTTGCCAGGGGTCAGAGGGTGGAGTGAGAAGGGGACAGATTACATAGGAACAAAAGAAACTTTTCAGGGTGACGAGAAGTTTTCCTATCATGACTGGTGGTGGTGACATGACTGGATCAATTTGTCAAAACAGTGAATTATATCCTTAAAAGTGGTCAGTTATATGCTTTGTAAATTATTCCTCAATAAAGCCGACAAAAAATTTTAATAGCATTTAAGTGTTTGCTATAGAGTTTAGATACAGACCATAAATTAATTTTTAAACTTTAAAATTATAAGCATATTCTTTTCACTCCAAATGTATATTCCAGAGAAGTACAAGGAATGCATGCGGAATTTATTCTGAGTAAAACACGGTCTGTCATTGAGTGAATATAGCATGATCATCTATATTCTCCTAGGACAGGTACTTCCTTTGTGAATGTGTCTTCTAGTCAGTCAGCTACTACCAAAGGAAGGAGGGGAATATGAAAAGCTCAGGTAGTTTCTTTCAGCAATATAGAATACAGGGAGGGAAATAAACGTATTAGGAGGAGTAGGAATCAGCCCCCTTGAAGTAATTAGCCTCATATATATATAGTCCAGCCTTAGAAAGAGATGACTATGAGTATGCTGACCACTGGGAATCAGTAGACCCACACCATGCAGGGAGAAAGCCAGCAGCAGGGTCGCAGGTGAAGACTTAAAAGGTGGTTTAGAATTCTGTGATCACGTGGGAGGATGAGGACCAACAATGAGGATGGTGAGAGGACTAGTAATATAACCTCAGGAATAAGATTAAAGAAAACCTTTACAAAAGAACCTTATCAGTCTCTGACTGATAGTAGTGTCCATCTCTTGATGGGTCCGCTTGAAGAAGTGGCATCTCTAGGTTTCTATCTTTAGAGTTCAAGGTCTTGCTTACGACATCATGAAAGAAAGAACTGTCCTCACCTATGCTGGGGGGAGTGAATCTATCTTTCTCAGGCTCTCTTCATTTGAGGAAGCTTCCACTGCAGAATCCAACTAGCCGTCCTAAGAAACTTTTGAAATAAGATAAAATCCCCATTTGGGGATTTTTGCTACCAGCCTACTGCTTTGAGAATTTTATGTGAATCACACTCAAAATCCTAGATATAATACAAAAATGTTGAGTGGTCAAAATGGCTGTTACAAAGGCTCAGCCATAAATGACATGTAATCCTTAAATGGCCCTTGACAGCTCCACCTCTCACCATAAACACCACTTTCCAAGAAGGTCAATCATCTCGAACCAGTGCTACAAATGACCAGGGTGCTTAGACTCACTGATTCTTTTAGCAAGAAGCAATGGGTGATATCAAGATGTCAGGAAAAAAAAATGAGTGCAAAGTCAAAACCTAGTAATACAGAATAACATGAAGCCAAAGGATGACCAAATACTCTAAATTTAAAAAAAATATTCTGTTGACCAGTATAGAATGATATTATCAGCCTCTTTCAAAGACTAAATACAAAGTACTAAGTATATCAGATACTTACTGTGAAATAAACCTTGAGATCATAATGGAAATGCAACCCAACTAAAATCTAAGAACCCACTGCTTATGAAGCTTTCCGGTGGAAACACAGCAAAAGGACACTTTTCCTCTACCCAAGTCTTTTGTTACATGTTGATACCAACTTGTCTACCCTCCCCCCAACACCCAGAAGTGTTTACATCTTATCCCATTTGATTGCATAGCTCAGGCTGATTGCTTGTTGTGGCCTCCTGATTACTTCAAAGTTTTTAATTGCATTGTCTTAAAAGAGAACACTATAGCATGTGTGATATTTAGTAATGAGGTAAAAACTAAAATAGAAGCTTACAGGTAAGACATTTACATAATTTGTTGAGATTATATAAAACACTATCATATTAGGAATGTACACATTGCTAATTACAAAATTATATTCCATGAACCATCACAAAATGAAGAGTCAGAGTGTTTAAGTCACTTAACAAGTTAAGTGGTTGGGTCTTGGAATGTGTATTTAGTTTTCCTAGACTCTCTGACTTTGTCTCTGGTGGCTGTCACTGTGTAATTAATGTTCTCTATCTTTAAAGTAGCAAAGACAGCAAGATTAACACTACAAGATATAGGATGCCATGACACCACATATCGCGCTCAGAAAAAACACTAGTTCATGCTTTTTATAAAATGAAATATTTGCTCAAGGCTATGCATTAAGCTTTACATGCAAATAGGAAAGTAAAAACATGAGAAGAGTTTTATACACACAACACACAACATTGAAGAACCAACCCATCGGTGTTTTAATTCCAAGTTTTAAAATTGTGCCAAATTGTCCCTTATTTGGTGTGCTGGACTCTCTTTCACTATTTCTGATAAGTCAGCAACCTGTTTCATCTATTTTTAGCTTCCAGGTAGAGGATAGATGGTGAATAAAATTTGAGTTAATTTGCAGAGGTGTTTGGAAAGCATTTGAAAAATTACTTGTGATCACTAGGTTCCAAACTGGGTCATGAAGAGCAAGCCTCAGAAGACAGAACTTTCGTCTTTTTGATAGATTTATCAGCACTGGAAAAACCAGGGGATTCTGTGAACACAATGCCTCTGAACTTTACCCAAGCATCTGAGACGGCTGTTCATACTATACTGGAACGCCCTTCTAACTCTCATCATTTCTGATCATTCTTCAATACCTACGCGAATGTCACTAACTCTGAAGATCCCATTAATCCAGGGAGAGTGACCAGCAGCTGTTCAGCAGTTCTATAGAACAGATGTTTTCTGTTGTGCCCTTTTATCAGGTGTATATCACAGTACTTTCAACAGTTTCTTTTAACACCAGCCTTCTCTACTAAAATGATCCATAATATAACATAATGTTTGGCCTGCAATAGGGATCATTAATGTTTGCTGAGAGCTGTAGATGAAGTCCTGCAGAAAAAATGAAAAAAACTCACTACACATAATGGTAAATATAGGTAGAAACTTAATGACAGCATAGAAATAGTATTTACTATTTCAAATGACAGGGAGTTATCTTACAGTAGTCAACAGATTTTCTTACTGCATTTGTGATTTGGATAGGAGTAGCTATCATTTAGATGACAGAAAAAATTCAAGAGTATCACCATGGTGGAACAATGAGTTAAATCCTAAAAGATGAAGTGTGATCAGGACAAATAAAAAGTCCTAATTTCAGCTTAAAATATTTTATAGTCCAGTGTCAAAACACTGAAGCTTAGTACCATAACATGCACAGAAGATCAATAATTCATAGGAAATATTTATCAAGCAGTTGTCCTGTGTTAGTTTAAGTGCTAAGCATTTTACAAGGATCACTTAGCTCAATCCTTCTAACAATACAAGGTAGTAACATCAAAATCTGTATGTAAAAGATGAGGCCATTGAAACTGGGGGGCTTAAGTAACTTCCCAAGGTCACACAAATACCATGACATAACATGGAGTGGGATCCTTAGCTCTCTGGGTCTAAAGCCCCATGCTCTTGACCAACATGCTATACTGATTCTCAAAGACATCTGGGTATGAATTGGTCCCTAAACAGATTAAGATGACTTTATGCTGTATCAGTAGACGGGCTAAGTCCAGGCTAAAGGGGTCGACTGTTCTTCATCCTTTTTGTACTTTTTATAAGTTTATGGTTGTTCAAATTACAGCATCTCCAGGGTGGCAAAGGGTCCAAAGAAAGAAAGAAAGAGTGGTTATAACTTTTGAGAAGACTTAGAAAGACACAACTGCCATCTTGAAATGTCTGCAGAATTATCATTTGCAAATTGGACTTTTACTTTTTGACGTGGCTCCAGAAGATGGGACGAGAGCCAATGGGAAAAACTGCTGAGCAATTACAAGTGTCCAAAAATAGAACAGGATAATTTGCGAGAGGAAAAATTCCCCTATGCAAGGGTGTTCATACAGAAGGTGGATGATGCAAGTTCAGGGAGCTGGACCAGGCCAGCAGATCTGACCAGGTGACCAAAAACTTCTCTTCCTCTTCTAAGTTTCTATAATTCTATATTTATCAATGACCTAGTCAGCAGACAAATGACAATGTCAAAGCTATGATTCAAAAACTAAGTTCCATGTCAACGTTTTTGAAAAATTCATATTAGGCATTTCTTTGAATTACTGAACCTTAGCTATACTCCCACTGCCTAAACTGGAAAAGTAGAAAACTCATAAGAGAGTCAGTAAGCCTGGAGTCAACAAAACCACAGAAGGAGATGGGACAGGCCTGTTTGGTGCACAACGTTCTCCACAGGTGGTTCATGAACCACTGGCATCACATGAAAATTCTCCAGTGTGCTCACGTCACTAAAAGTGACAATGGTATTTGTCGAGAAGTAAGTATTTCCACTTCTAAAACAGAACAATTTGAACTTATCAAATAAAAACGACCAGCAGTTAGGAGAGATTATGACACAGTGACCAAGCACCAAGTAACACCACTGGCTGTTTTGGCCCATTTGCAGTGTTACCATTTTATGTTTTATTTGTAGGCGTGAGTTGTTTATATCTGAACGCTTGTTCAATTTCTACTTTAATATATAGCTGGTCTCAAAATCAAACAGGCTATAATATATCATGTTTAACTTAATCATTGAAAAAAGCTAATTATAATTCATTGAATGTTAAAATATCTCCTTTTTTTTAATAGGAGAAAAAGCAGACATTTGTGTGTTTCCCCACCCCTTAAACTCTGACAGTTGGTCTGTGAAAGGTCTCTCCTTTTATGGCTGCTCTTGTTTGTTTCGGTCATCCTCCTCATCATCTCCTATCCTCAATTCAATCCCCATACCCTCATAGTAACTCACCCAGGTGTATTTAGTATGCTTCTTCTAATCCATTCTCTGTATGGTTATCTACTTCTGTGTGTATCTTTGAAAAGGATATATTTTGCCTTTTAATTCTAATTCTGTTTCCTATTTTTTTTTCACCCAACATTATACTTATGAGTCCCTGTGCCTGCAGCGAGAGATAATTTATTACACTGGGTACCGTGCAGACTGAATTGCACCCAGTTCAGGACCTCTGGCTTCTGGAGAGGCTGACTAGCACACATGCCAACCAGGAGTGCATGTGGGATTCTGTTCCCTCCATTCTTGACAGCCCTTGATATCATCTAACTTTAGCCAAATTGACTGGTATAAAGAGGTAATCTTTTTCTTAAATTGCATGCATAAATTACTAAGAAAGATTTCTGATTTCTAATTTGGCAACTTATCTAGTTACACCCTTCCTTCTTATCTTCTTATCTAGTTAAGCTCTTCCTTTTTCAATTTTGTTTATATTGTTTCCTTATATATTCTAGGTATTAATTCTCTGCTGGTAAATAATCACGTCTTTTCCCAGTCACCTATTTCATACATCTCAACTTTCTCCACATCGTCCTTCACTCAACAGAAATATTAATTCTGATGTAGTCTTATAATGTCAACTTTTTCCCTTGTGATTTTTGACTTTTAGGAAAAAAAAGTTTGTGTCAGAAAGCTTTTCCTGTCCTGATATCATTAAGATATTCTCCAATATTTTATCCTATACACTTTATAGGATTATCTCTCACATTTTGGTCTTTAAAACATGAGACGTTTTACATGCTCTTCCCATAGTTTAGACAAGTGTCCTTGCAAGTTACACTACTTTTCTCACATATCAAGGCCACATATATTCATGGGGATCCTTTCTGTAGCAATGATCTGTTTAGGTTTTCCTGAACAAGTATACACGGATTTTATTATTATGAAATTGTTCTTGTTATATGATAAAAGTGGCCTTACTGTTTTAACTCTATATTGAAAATAAAACACTTAATTTTAAAACATTCCATTCTATATTTTACAACATCAAATAAAAACATCAAGTTCTTGATAATATTCAAACTAGATTAAGGAACACATTGTTAAGTTATCGCAAAGACATCCACATGTTATCATTGGCGAAGACTCTGATCACTATGTTTACTCAGAGAATAAATGTTTATTTCTAATATAAGGGAAGGTTTTATAAGACTTAAGGCTTTTTACAACTAAAATCTGACGCCAAGCCACAGTGTTCTCATTTCTAAAATAAAATGAATGGACGATATGATGTTGAAGGCCTGCTTAAGCTCTAACATTTTTATGAGCCTATAAAAATCACCCAAATAGAAATTTCAGTGAAAAAAGGCAATTTCCATGTCTCTGTTTCTGGACAAAATTTCCTAGAAGGCAGGCTTCACTTGCGCATTCACCTTCATGCCTTATCTCAAACACAAGGTCATGTGTAGACCAGCTGAAGGTAGAGAAGCATACTTTGTTCCAAAGTAGGTTACTGAAAAATTGAATAGCAAAAACAACATACAACAAGGAAATTTTATGTTAAATTAATACCTACTAATGCAACATGCTTCAAGACTGAAGATGAGCAATTTAATAAAATATGAGCTAAAATGATTAGACATACCTCATCAAACAAAATCGATATTTCTAAAAGGTATTGTCCAAATATGTTCTTAAGAATCAATTGCATGTAGGGACAAAAAGACACTCTCCTATGTTTAAACACTACAGAACATTTTATTGAAATGTTTCTTTGTGAGATCTCAGGAGGAAAATGGTACAGCATTCTTAGTTCACATTGTTATTTCAATAATACTCTATGTAATATCACTTAATACTGGTAACTTACAATTATGCCAGTTTTCCCCCTAGACAAAATTGAATTTATTCAGATATTTTAAAGGAAATCTATTATAATTTTTCAAAATGTAAAAGATCTTACTTAGGGGCATTATTTTAATTATTTAATTTATTATTTAACATTAAATTAAATTTATTATTTAATAAACTATTTAATTGAATATTTCATTATTACAATTTTAAAATGAGATACCATTACACATTCCTCAAAATGACTGAAATAAAGGCAGATAATAACAAAAGTTGTCTAGAATATGGAAAAACTGTAACAGTCACACATTGCTGGTAGGAATGTACAATGCAACAGCCACTTTGAAAAACAGTTTGCCAGTTGCTTAAAACTTAAAGATAAACTCACCATACACAAAAATTATACTCCTACATATCAACTCATGAAAAATGAAAATTTATGTCCACACAAAGACATCTTTGCAAACGTTCATAGAAGCATTATTCATAATAGCCCAAAACTAGAAACAATACAAATATCCATCAACTGGTAAATAGGTAAACAAAATGTGGAGTATCTATACAATGGAATAGTATTCAGCAATGAAAAGGAATGAACTTATACATGGTAAAACATGGATGACTCTCAAAAGCATTATGATAAGTGAAAGAAGCCAGAGGTGAAAAATTACATATTATATGATTCCATTTTTACGAAATGTTTAGAAAAGGCAATGTTATAGAGTCAGAAAGCAGATTAGCAGTTGCCCAAAGCTGAGGTTGGGCACAGGGATTAACTGGAAAAGGGCACAAGGGAAATTTTTAGGGTAATGGAGATTCTTAAACTGGGTTGTGGTAGGGAAGCACTAGCAAGAATGCAGGTATGAGGGCTCCAAGGACCCTTTCCCCAAGGAAACCAACACTACTGGTAAGAATGATTCAACAACAACCATTTAAAGTCTGGAAACTGTCTTAAGGGAATATAGCAAAAGGAGAAACATTTACTTAAGATAACTGACTAAATCTTGCTAAGAAGAGTCTGTGGCATTTGAGCCACAGCACACTCCACTCCTTGCCCATAAATGTGTTGTAAGCTCTACTTTAAGTGGCTGGGACAAGAAGGTGGCGTTTCCTCTCTCACCACCTCCAAGTTTAGGGCTATAGTTTCCTCTCAGGAGGGGCAAACTACCAGCATTTCTTATTCCCTGCAGCTCCATGTTGCAGAAGCTCTATTTCAGGCAAATATGACCAAGAGGTCTGGGGTACCCTTCCTTCATTCAGCCCCCATGTGTGAAGTGTCAGCTCTAGCTCAGCTGCAGTAAGCTGATGATATTTGGCTCTGATTGGCTTTGTCCCAGCTTGCTAACCTTTAAGGAAGAAGTTCCATGCTGGGAGAGGCATACTGAGAAGACCAGGAGTTACCATCCCAGCTCCACGCCCTACTCACAGAGCAGGGCCACTCCAAAAGAAGCGGGCTATTGTCCTGGTCCCCACCTCCAGAGCAGTGGTGCAGATGTTCTGCACAAGAGGACAGGCAAGGTACAGGGATAGAGAGCTCCACTGCTTTCCCTAATGAGATTGACTATATTTGAAATAGAGCATGGGGAAGTTCAAACCTAAGGGTTTACTGAAAACAATGAAGATCTTGGTGGTGAGCAATTAAGAGAAGGTTGGCAGCACATGACATCAATAAATGAAGTGGCAGACCAGCTATAAGTTTACTAGAGAGAATCCAGGAAAGAGACAGCTATGGAGATATCTCCTGGGGTTGGAGCAAATCTCAAAGACTAGGGAGAGCAAGGAAAGAGACAGTGAAAGACAGCCTGGTTAAAACTACAGTCAACCTTCAGGTAAGGGAAGACATTAAGGGAGACTATGTCCATGCCTAAGGATGCACCCCCCTGAGGAGTGACATCAGATATTAACAGGGAAAACAAACTGAATTAGTCCAGCCAAGTTACTAAAGAAATAAACAAGCAAACAACAGAAGCAAGCCCAGGTGTGTGTTTGTGGGGAGGGATCAGTATCCAGAAATGCTGCAATGTATTACTAACATGTCAAGTTTTCAACAAAAAAAATATGAGACATCCAAAGAAAAGCAAAGCTTGACCCATACAAAAGACAAAAAAAGCAAACGTTGGAAACTGCCTTTGAAGGGGCCCGCATAGTAAATTTAGCAGACAAGGAATTCAAAGCAGCTGCTATAAACATGTTCAAACCATGCTTAAAGAATAAAAGGAATGTATGAACAATGACTAATTTAATACAGAATATCAACAGATAGAAATTATCAAAAAGAAACAAACAGAGATTCTAGAGTTGAAAAGTATAATAACTGAAACGAAAAATCCACTTGAGGGGATCCATAGTAAATCTGAGCTGGCAGAAGAAAGATGCAGTCAAGTTGAAGATAGACCAATAGAGATTATGCAACCTGAAGATCAGAGAGACAAAAGAATGAAGGAAATTGAACAGTGCCTCAGAGTATGTGGAACACCATTATGCATACCACAAGGACAGGAGAGAGGAAAAAAAAGTCGAAAAATTATCAAATAAATAATGGTTGTAAATTTCCCAAATTCAATGGAAAATATTAATCTACACACCCCAAAATCTCAATAAACTACTAGTAGGATAAACACAAAGAAATTCACACTAGATACATCATAGTTAAATGTTAAAAGAAAAAGACAATGAGAAATCTTCAAAGCAGCAAGAGAAAAATGACTCCTTATTTACAAGGGAACATCAATAAAATTAACAGTTGACCTCTCACTAGAAATAATGGAGGCAAGAAAGCAGTGGAATGAAATATTCAAAGTACTGAAAGAAAAATACATTGTCAACGAGGAATTTTATATTCAGTAAAACTATCTTTCAAAAATGAAGGTGAAATAAACACATGCTCAAATAAACAAATACTGAAAGACTTGTTGTTAGCATACCCATCTTACAAGAAATTCTAAGGAAAGTTCTTGAAGCTGAACTTATGTGACATTAGGCATTAATGCAAATCAACATGCAAAAACAAAGAGCATCAGTCAAAGTAATTATGTACTCATAAAGGTGTAAATGTTTCTTCCTCTTTCTTCTCTTAATTGATTTTAAAGAAAATTGCATAAAACAATATGTATGCTCTTCTAGCATATATAAATATACTATATTTGACAAATATAGCACAAAGGAAACAGATGGGAGGAAAGCATTATTAGGGTAAGGAATAACAGCAAGTGGTAAATAAAAGACCCAGAAACAAATGAAGAGAACTGGCAATTTTAAGGGAAAAAAGTTATCATAATGAAATCCGTAAATATATTCTTGCTCTCCTTTCTTCACTGACTTTCTTTAAATACAAAAAGTTATATAAAGTATAATTATAACAATATATTGTTGGTTTTGTAATGGAACATAGGTGCAATACATATAACAATAATAGCACAAAAAATGGGAAGAAGGAAATAAGCTATGTAAGAATAACATTTCTATAGCTCACTGGAATTAAGTTAGTATAAATCTGGTAAGTTAATTTGTATATGTATGCCCTAAGGCAACCACTAAGAAAATAACTAAAAAAAAAAACGTGGTAGAAAATCATGGAAGAAATCAAAATTTTATACTAAAAAAATTCACTTAATGCAAGAGAAAACAGGGAAGATGAATAGAGAAATAGAAAAAGAAAGGAGACATATAGAAAACAAAAAAATGACAAATGTAAATTCAACTACAACAAACATTGAGTGTATATGAAGCAAGCAATCCAATCAAAAGGCAGAAATTGCCAGACTTGCCCCCAAACCCCCAAAGATCCAACTATATACTGTCTAGAGGAGACACCCTTTGGATTCAAAGATATAAATGGATTGAAAGTAAATGGATTGTAAAAGATATACTGTAAAGATAGAAAAAAACAAGAACTGGAATAGTGACCCTAATATCAGACTAAATAGACTTGAAACAAAAAATGTCACTATAGGTAAATAGGGGTATTTTTAATGATAAAAGGGTCAATCTATCAGAAGGATATAAAATGTATAAATATGCATGCAACTAAGTAAAGAGCTCCAAAATACATATAGTGAAAATTGAGGGAATTGAAGGGAAACAGAAAATTCAGCAACATTAGTTGGAGATTTCAATATCATGTTTACAGTAACAACTGTAGATGTTAGACAGAACAAATTGATGGAAATATAGATCAGTGAAGCAGAATTGAATGTCCAGAAATAAACCTGTACATTCATGACTAACACTGGAATTCTTTATAACCCCGTCTTCTGTTGGGTACAAACTTTCTTAAGGTATTTGAGTCTGATTCCATAACTTTCTAGTTAGGTTATTAAAAACAGTGTCTTTCAGCTTAAGACTTTGTTCTATCCATTTGTTTAAAATCTTCATTTGGAATCAAATAACTTCCTTCCTCCAATGAGGGCTGGATTTGAGGCTCCAGGGATACTGAATGGACAGGGTTTAGTCCACCTTCTAATACCTGATCTTTCTCTTTGAGTATTGACCAGGGATAGGGGGAGAGAGACATTTCTTTATGAGGCTATTGTTGAAAGCGGGTAATTATTGGTAAACACAAGAACAGTTCTACCATGGTAGTGGATGAGGGCTGCTATCCCCCTTGTCCTGGTGGTCATCACAGCACATCTAGCAACTGGAGAAACGTCTTTGTGTGAGTTGGGGCAGGCTGAGAGCTCATGAGGGACATGGTGCCAGGAAGCACTCACTGGGAGTGCCTCATGAAATTTAGTTACATTCTTAGTCCAATACCCATCTGACAGAATCAGGCTTATGCTTCTGATGCACACAACTCTTTGTCCTGTGCTTTGGCAACCCTCAATCTCTTTAATCCTCCTTTTCCCAATTCTTGGGCATTTGGCCACAATGGGATCGATCTCCTCTACCTTCAAGGAACCACACACTCACCAGAAGAAGAGGACTTTATCCTTTCTTTACCTGGTTGTACACAGCACTGTATCTTTCCAATATTCTTTTCCAGCCCCAGTGGAACCAGAGCAAGACCACAGGTTCACACACAGCCAAGGAGAAGGGTAGCTGTCTCCCCTTCTTCAAGGCACTTATAAACTTCACAAGTGATTCTCTTGAGATTTAACATCTTGGGACTTTGGGTAGCAGAAAGCCGATAAGCACCTTTCCATTCTGCTCCATGGATGGTCTCCTGTCTTTCTTCTCAATCTCAATCCTATGCACTACCTCTTCGGTTCTTCCAATACACTGGAGGAGGAGGGGTGACAAACCAGGATTCTCTCATAAGAGAATTTGAGTTCTCAATAGTTGCTGTTTCTTTTTTTTTTTTTTTTTTTTATTTTTTTCCTTTTTCTCCCCAAAGTCCCCCGGTACATAGTTGTATGTTCTTCGTTGTGGGTCCTTCTAGTTGTGGCATGTGGGATGCTGCCTCAGCGTGGTTTGATGAGCAGTGTCACGTCCGCGCCCAGGATTCGAACCAACGAAACACTGGACCGCCTGCAGCAGAGCACGCGAACTTAACCACTCGGCCACGGGGCCAGCCCCAATAGGTTGCTGTTTCTATGTAATCTCACATTGAATTTTGAAGACAGATCAGGAAAGTTGAATATTTTACTATTTTAAGTAGGTGGCAGTTGAACACAAGAAAACATGAAATGGCCCAGAAAGTATGTGAAGAGTGACAAGAGGATTCAGGGTATAATTACAAGGTCTTGTAATACTTAAGGGAAAGATGGAAGAAAATGACCCAATGATAGAAATGAGAAGAATCTTAGCAAAGATAGAGAACAAGAACAATGGTGCTGGACAATTTGAGGTGGAAAAGAGTTTCCTAAGTGTGCAGCCCACAGTATCAGATGCTATGAATACTTAAAATAGGATAAGAAACAAAAAGAGGCTATTATTTTGGCAGCCTGGAGATCATGAGCCTGTAAAGCAATTTTAATGTCATGTTGTGAGCATAAGATATAGTCAATAGGTTGAAAGATGAATAGGAAATGAGGAATTAGAGGTAAAGAGTATACAGCATTCTTTCAAGACATTTGGTGGAAATGGCAAGGAAAGGATGGCTTGAAAGAGGAAAAGAATAAGGAAAGATTTTCTTCCCTTCTAGATTTAGGATGGAGGGAATGATTTGGGCACGTTTTTAGACAAAGAATATGGAGCAATGGGAAGAGTTATTAAAAATTTGAGAAAGAGAATGAGTTATGAAACAAGACTCAGAAGAATATGAAATAAAAAAGAGTATGGTGGAGTGCGGTTAAATGTTATCTTTAGAAAGAAGAGGGCACCATCCTGGAGAGGTGGGTAATGATTGGACAAAAGGGTGAGACATTGGAACCTTAAGGTCACAACCTAAGCATGGTAGGAAGCTTGAGGGAGGTGGGACATGGAGGAGAAGAAACGGGACTCACCAGGCATCTTGTTTATCACTTCCTGAGATAACTTCACAGGGGCTTGTTGAGATCAGTTGAGATTGGAAAGGATGGAAATTCATCATTTCTAAAGGGATGTTAGGGGTAATACATTTATATTATTAACTTCTATAGCTCTCCAAATTGATCTGGATTCTCTTTCAGAATTGCCACAACTTCTCAACCACATCTCTGTACTCTGACATGCAACTCTTATTTCTAACATTCATTTTTTTCTGTTTTTATGACTGTACTTTAGTACATCAGTCCTTTGCATTCCTCATAGGAAAGAGTGTCATGTGTTTTTTTTCCTACAAGGTGGATAGACTATTTTTTTAACCACCTGTTTTCAGGTCCCTTTTCAGTCTAGTCTTGCAAACAAATTGCCCAGGACCTGAAGCCTCTGTGGGTTCTGCCAGCAGATCAGCTTCCATCCCTCCCTATTCCTCTACACCAGCTTCTTTTGTATGTGTTCTGAGTTTCTTTTCCCTCTACTTTATATTGTAAATCAAAGCTCTTCCATGAATTTGCATTCTTCTATAAGTGTGTTCAAATCCCTCAGGTTCTGAGGCCCTCCCAGCATCACTGGTTTAATCCCCACTCATTCACGATTCTACTGCTTTAGTGAAGTTTTAGAAGGATGAAAGAAAAATGAGACAAGTCTGCCCCTGAAGTAAGCACTACAAATGATCCTCTGAAAGAAAACCTACTTAGCATGTATATTATACTTCCAATGGAAATTACACACAAACTGTTTATAAGCTGTCTATAGAACATTTTATAGCTGTAACTACATCCCATCTCAAATCTATTCTTGCCCCAGGATCATTCTACAGGAAATGACAGCTTTGTCTTCCCCTTCCGCCCAATCCAGGATAAAATATCTACCAAAGAAGGAATTAATTTTGTGAAGGAGCATAGTGGTTTGCTATATCCATCCAGATCCTGGTTATAGCAGGGACTTGATGTGCTCAGGAACTATGGAAATAAAGCTTTTACTAGAAAGAGAATAAAGAGTTAGGATGGGAGAAGTTGTACAAATGGCTAATATACACTAATAACAGGCAGTTATGACAGCACATGCAACCTTCAGGGAGTATTTCCACTCGCTTTTGATTATTCCCCACCCTACAGTACAACTTGGCCAGCTACCTCTACTGCCTAAAAAAGTGGCATGCTGTTAATCAAAGGGAATCAGGCCCAATGTTCAAGTCTGGAAGATACTTCTGAAACATTATGAAGTGTGTCATCTTGGCAACCAGCTGGAGTGCAACCATTCGGAGCAGATCTATTTATCAAGATGCGCAGAGAGCAACCTTAGGACTTGCACATTGGTGTTGAATGCAGCATGAAGAAAGAGCAGTGAAGACCACATGAATATTAAGCAATGCCCTTCCGTTTGGAAGTTGGAGGCAATTCCTCACATGGGCTTTTATGCATTTAGAATTTATTTCTCTGGGTTCCTAGGTGCAGCTGGATTGTACTAGGAATAAATAATATCATGATCCAGAAAACCATGGGGGAAAAAAAAAAAAAAGAGTTACCAGCAGGAAAAGGAGTCACTACCTCAAACAGATGGTGATTTCAGAACAACAAGACAGCTATTTCATTTAGTAGCTGTAAACTTCAAAAAGAAAAGAAAAACACCTTCAAAATACGTTTATGACCTTGGAAAATACTTACTTAATTTTTTCTGTTCCTAAATGCCCACTGAGTGTTTAAATAGTTAATAGAGGGAAAGTGTATGTTCCTGAATAGACCAAGTTCTCGTCAATGAACCATTTTAATAGAACATGCAACTCAGGGGCATAGAGATGTATTAAAAGACTGTCTTTTTTTTTTTTTTTTTTAAAGATTGGCACCTGAGCTAACAACTGTTGCCAATCTTTTTTTTTTTCTTTTTTCTTCTTCTCCCCAAAGCCCCCCAGTACATAGTTGTATATTCTAGTTGTGAGTGCCTCTGGCTGCGCTATGTGGGACGCTGCCACAGCATGGCCCGATGAGTGGTGCTAAGTCTGTGCCCCGGATCCAAACTGGCGAAACCCTGGGCTGCCGAAGCGGAGCATACGAACTTAACCACTCGGCCACAGGGCCAGCCCCCAAAAGACTGTCTTGCTAACAGCTCCATTGAAAAAATAAGTACAAATGTCCAAAAGCAGTTGAGAAGTTGGTTTTTGCTCAAATATAATGTGCTTTAGGATATTTTCATCTTGAGAATATGCAAAGTGATATCTTGCACTGAATTTTCCCTCTTTTAGTTTTCCTGCAAAATTTTATATGACAAGTTGCTCTCGTTTGAATAGCTTTTCATTTGTTCACCAAAATCTCTTAGTATAGAATTCCACCTCTTTCACCTCAGAACAATGCTATTAAAAATTAGACTGGCACACTCATAACATTTTGTAGTATCAATTTTTAACTCACAGGAATGTCTCTGTCCTCATTTTGAAAATTATTATAAGGACCTTTATATTTTGTTAAAAACATAACAAAAAATGAAATAACTTAAAAATCACCTCATCAATCTATTCCCCAAAAAAATAACTGTTGGTAAAGTATACATATTTATTTTTCTTAATTATTATTTGATTAATTTTTCAAACCCACTTTGGTTTTCCTTTCCTCCATTCAAAATCTATTACAGAATAACTGAAACGTGTTATCTTGAAACTGGAAGAGACCACAGAGATCATCTAGCCCAAAGCCTCACTATATGCCCTTGGATACTGGGACCCAGAGAAGTAATAGAAATTGGATATAAGTTTAATCTGCTTAAGAAAAGTAATACCTTATAACAAGTCAAATGTAAAATCTAATGTAAAGAACTAGTCTCCAAAGGCTTTGATTTTAATGAGAAAAGATAATAGCCTCTTATTATTTTTTCTTTTAGTCAAATGAATTAATTTCAGACTTATTAAAGTTTTGTTACTGCATCCTAGAACTTTAGATTAGTTGAGAGGGTAGCCTTTTCCTGTGCCCCTTTGGGAGATCACTGGCTTGTGTCCAGGCCTGGATAGAGCGCATCTCTTCTCAATGGAGCTAAAATGCATATGCCTCCAGACTGAGTGCTCTATTCCCAAACATTCGTCCCATGTCTCTCTCATTGGAGGATTCAGCTCTCAAGAAAGCTAGCAACACTTAGTTTTGGCATTTTATTTTATGTTTGCTAATCTTTTTTTATGCCTTAATTCTATTTTAATTAAAAAAAATATGAAGAAGCAAGAGCAGCAGTCTAAGAAACAACGGATACTTCAGTAACAGATTGGATGACAATTCTTCTTCTTAGCTCTGCACAAGCCCTTAAATTCTCTGAAGCCCATTTCATTCTCTGGTTCTAGAAAACTATAACTATGTTCCCTGGAAAAAAGTTGGTAAGTGCACACCATCTATTCCTCTAACTGAACAGAACCATGGGCACCCACTACTCTCTTTCCAGTAACCCCAATTTTGGAACAAGGCTAGTTTCTTATTGATTTGCAAGAAAAAGAAAAAATTTCCATGATCTATGACAATTTAAATATCCTCTGGTTTAGGCCAATCATTCCCATTGGAACTGAGAAGGAATACTTGAGAAATCAAAGAGCCAGGACATCTCAATACAAACCATTTTAACCAGTGGTTTTCAAAAGGGGGCAATTCTGCCTCCAAGGGACATGTGACAATGTCTGAGACACTTCTGGTTGTCAAAACTGGGGTGAGGAGGTGCCACCCAGAGCCATGGAGTCATCCAGTGGGAAGAGGCAAGTAATGTACTGAACACCCTGCAATGCACAGGACACCACACAGACAAGAACTGTCCAGCCCACAGCGTCAACAATGCCAAGGGTGAGAACCCTGATCTAAATTCCTGCTACTCAGAGTGTCGTCTTTGTACTGGCAGCTTTGGCCTTCTGTAGGACCTTGTTAGAATCTTGAACTCAATCACAGACCTACAGAATCAATCTATATTAGCAAGACAGCCAGGTGATTCATCTGGATGGTCCAGTTTGAGCAGCACTGATTATCCAACACTTAGGCAATCCTTAAGTGTTCTAAACGATCATCTGTCTTAGAGGCCAAAAGAATACCCTTAACTGAAGGACAGACCCACTGTTACAGCATCCTATCTCTAATACAATATTACCATTATTACCACTAGTTCTGCTGGCTATTAGTAATTGTTACATACCAAAAAAATCCATTATTCAATGATATGGAGAATTCTATGTAGGGCAAACTTAAATGCATCGGAAGCTCTAATAAGCTAATGCACCTTAAGAATCTCCCAGAAAGGGCTATCAAATATGTTGCATTTCCCCAAATTATTTAACTATAGGACCTATTTTTCCCAGAGCATTAAATAGGCCTGAGCTTTCACAGAACACATTTTCCTTTTCTTAGCACAGAAACTAAAGAGAAACCAATTCAAGTTCAGATCTCTCTCAGCAGAGTCTTAAACATGTTATTACCTAAGATACATGTTGCTTCAACAACAGACAAAACCCACGGCCTGTCTTGACAACAAAGAGTCTTGCTGGAATCTCACAGAACCTCAACAGGAGAAAAGCTTTACCAAGTCTTGATCACACCCAAGTAGAATTATGCAGAGATAATTTCTTACATATGAAAACCCAGAAAAATCTCTTGAGTACTGTTGCATGTTGAAAGGATAAAGTGTAGGCCTGGAGATAAATTCTCCTCATTCAGAAATCATGTTAAAAAGATGCATGCTTTCCTCACGTTATCTGACTGCTTTAGTGATCTAACACTTTCTTCAGGATGTAATAGGAAAAAATCATTTAACAAGCAGTTCTTGGAAACAAATTGCAGAATAGAAGGAAAAAAAAATAAGCAATTCAATGTCATTGGTGACTTTATTATGTACATAAATTACATGGAATCACAGACTGTCTCTTTTCATCACTAATTATATTAAGGGTTATTTAAGATTCACTTAATGAATGGTATCGCCATGGTGTGGACAGCTTTGCAAAACTGTGAACATTTCCTTAGCAATTAACAATTCCTTAGGGTTGCCACAGACTGAGTTCGAGTCCCTAGCATTTAATGTTGATATATAGATATCTATAAACAGATATAGTGTTAAATTATCAAGAAATAAAACAAAAAGTCTATCTTTGTAACTGTGATTAAAAATTAAGAGACAGGATTTGGAGTCACACATATCTGAGTTCACGCCTCAACAGCCTCTCTTATTGAGGCCTGCAAATCTCTGATGCCTTGTGTGTCTAGAAACACAAAGGCAAGAGCTGTACCTTCCTCTTCACACACTTCACACACTTCATAAACTTCACACACTCATGCAGAAAGTGGGATGAGATATGTGACATGTGATAAACAGAGCATGGGTTCTTGTACATAATAAGGCATTACTCACCAGCAATCATTATCGTTATAATCAATATCTATATTTTTAAGGCTGCCTAGCTATTTAGACATTGTTGCGTGAAAAACAGTCATTTCAGTTTATCAAAGTCATTCTCTCGGACAGAGCCTCTGAAGGAATACTGAGTCCAGTCACCTCTGCCCACCAATCAAGGGTGTGACAAAGGCATAACGGGTCCAATCAATTCTGCCGATCAGTGGAGTGATAAATACCAGAGCCACTTAGCATTAAGAGCAAAGCTTACAGCTCTTAACTTTTACTGAGTGTAGCTTTCGATCACACACAAAAAAATTAAATTTAAAATATCAAGTGTTTACAATAAGACACGTGGTGAGTTCAAGGTAGTGGGAAGAGGTTTGCCTACAGGTTGCCATGCATGTATTCAAGGCATTTGGACTTTGGAAAAGGTGAGCTATCGTCACCTTTAATGATTCCATGGGAAATTACGGAATAGTTTTGTTTCCTTAACAGCACAGAATCATCAGATAGATACATTTTAATTCACTCAGACATTTTCCTTTAATGTTTGTAATGCAAGAGTTAAAGTCGTAACTGGAAGCATCACTGGTCCAGGAACAAGATGAACTTTAGTCTCAGTTCACTGTGACTATCCATGTCCCATCAGAAAAAATCATTTAATCTCTTTTAGTATCTATTTCCCTTAGAACAAGAGTAAAAGGATTTTTTTTTTTTTTTTTTTGCCTTGCTCACAAGGTTATTGAAAGAATTCATTTAGGTAATATAAAACAATTTATATGTTTAAAAATGATAAAGCTGTTCATTGATTCCATTACATTCCCAATAGCCTTTTCTTTATAGTGTATAACATAATCACATCTTTCTCCCATAGGCTTAGGGTAATTGTTGCTTGTTGTTCTCAGGGAATATTAAATTGTACGAGCTTGACATGTAAAATCAGGGAAATTGTTTCTTAAAAGTGAAAAAAAGACACAAGGTTTTGAAAATAATCTTGTACCCCAATTATACATAGTAGAAATCTAGGTGTAGCTATTCCACAAATATTGTTTGAGCACCCATTACATGGTAGGTACTGCCTAGGTGTTTGGAATAGATCAGTGATGAAACACACAAAAATCTCTGTCATTGTGGAACTTAGATTCCAGCAGCAGAAATTATATATTCTGTTGGAAGATGCGAATCATTTATTCTAAAAAAGAATAGTAGAATGTGAGAGAGAGGGTGGTTACAAATGGGAACAGGTAGTCAAAGTAGGTGTCCTTGAGAAGGTGACACTGAGCAAAGTGTTGTAGGAGGTAAGACAAGGAAGCCAGCCATGTGGACTTCTGAGGGGTGAGCTTTCCAGGCAGAGGAAGGAGCAGTGCAAAGGCACTGAGGCAGAACAAAACTGGTGTACACACGTGTGCACGAGGCAGGTGGGCGAGCTGGGCAAAGTAAGTGAGGAAGAGGGTCTGAGAGTTGAGGGCCAAAAGGGGACAGGAGGCCAGTTGTCACTGCCATGTCTTAAAGGAAGAGGAAGCAGGGTGCTCATGGGTGGGGCATTGGGGGCAGAGTGCCTGGGTGCAGGCAAGAGTGCGCTTTGTCCACGGAGGATTTAACGATATTAATAAGCCAGCTGGAATTCAGTCTGCTTTTCTTTTACATCCTGTGCCAGCAACTCTAAGCAATGTCACTGATAAAATATTCCTCAACCCCTTAATTTTCTCTTGCTCTAGGTTCTAAATAATTGCAGTGGTTAATGTGAAATTTTAATTGTGTGTAATATATTTATTATAACTTCCTGCTATACAGTCAACCCCGAAAATCTGTGGACTGAGTTACATGCATTCAGCACAAGAGGAAGTTTGGAACGGTGCAGACTGTTTGAATTTGCAGTCTCTGCCTCCAAGCTCTGGTGGCACCAGAGTCCTGCCTTTAGATTCAAAGTCAGGATACTACAGTGACGATAATGGCAAAGAAAAGAATCTTGAGTTACATTCTATGTAAGCACCCGGCATTTTATTTGTTTCAAATTTAAAAGAGCAAAACAGATTGCAAACCATAAAGTGTAATTTTGTGTCTGTGTGTGCAAATTTTAGTTTGTACATGTAGTATTTTACTTATTTTCAATTATAACTTTAGAACAGAAAATTATTTTTAAATTTTAATTCTTCTCACATAATTGTAACTTCTTATTAAACTCTAATGTTACTACTCATGACTGTGACACCAAAAAGTAGGTTTTCTTTTTCTAATTTCCCCCCCAAAAATGCACTAATGTAACTAAGAAATATTAAGCCATCATTTATTTCCTTTTTCACTGTAATATTTGGTGGTTGGTTTGTCTTACCAGCCAGAATATACATACAAAGTACAAAGAAAATATCACTTTCACCTTTTTTTTAGTCATATTATTCATTCGATAACATAATTATTACTGAAAATAACTTTTTGTATAGAGGAGGAAATGTTAAAAAATGACCCACTCCAATTGTCAAAACACAAAGGAGGCCAATGACCAGAAGCAACCCCTTGATTTTGTTTCTTAAATATTCAGTGCATGAAGCACGATAAAACCACTTAGTCCAGAGACCGACTTTATTACTCTGAGCTGTTCTTCTCCACAGTGGGAACGTTTCACGAATAGTTGAATCAATAAGTGGATCAATAAGAAAAAGTGAAAACAACCTAGATAACAGGATTTGAAAGGCTGATAGGAACACATCATGCCAGATATAGGACACAGATACCAGTGTCACTTTATATAATATGCATGGCAATAAATTAATCTATTTTCTTGCTTTAAACATCTAGATCATGTTTTAGGCAAACAACCATAAGTGCTATTTCTAACCACAGTAACAACTAAATTGTGTGAATGATATCAAGCAATGTTTTTTTTTAATTCTGCTGGTTTTATGAAAACATAACAGAAGAGGAAATCAGTCACGATTGTCCATCATATAATTATTATATTGGCTCCTTCATGCATACAAATAGACAACTGATGCTTGTCACGTATAAATCAAACAGAATAAATATTAAAATAAACCCACTGTAATGGATACTTTTTATCAAGTAGAGAGATGAGAGAAGCAATTTATTTTGATGGCCAAAACCTAGTAGATGTGTTCTAAAACCACCAAGTAGCAAACTATTAATTTCTTCTGATATATAAACTTCAAGCTATGATTCTCAATATAATATATATCATATTATGACCCAAATAATATAATTTATTATACTATATGAAACAGCTGTATATAACGCAAAACTATATACCACAATTCTTTTTGTTTTTCGTGAGGAAGATTGGCCTTGACCTAAAGTCTGTGCCAATCTTTCTCTATTTTGTATGTGGAATGCCACAATAGCATGGCTTGACGAGCAGTATGTAGGTCTGTGCCCAGGATCCGAACCTGTGAACCCCGGGCCACCAAAGTGGAGCATGAGAACTTAACCACTACACTACCGGGTCAGCCTCATATCCCAGAAATTTTGATCATCTTCATAGAACTTTTTGAAAGAAGAGATGTTAAAATGGCTTTCTGTAGTTATTTATACAAAGTTATTCCATACTTTAACAATTCTTAGTGAGATATTTGAATATGTCAATAAACATAGCCTTTCAACCAACTGGGACCCACCTTTGGTGCAATAATTAAGAAAGAGTGAATAGCACTTCCAGACATTTTCTGTATTACTTGTGCACTTGTAGCTGTTTCCTTTTAAAAAACAGGAAAATAAAAATCTCTGTTGCTTACTGCTCACCTAAGTATTATTTCCTTACTGTAAAGTGTTCAGAAAAATAGGTAATATAAAAAGAAAAGAATCACATCACCTGTGGAAAAAAGAGAGTAAACATCTTCCTCTGTATTTTTATCTTATGAAAATTAATAATGTTCAAATTTTAAACAAAAATGGTGTAATATTTATCTAGTTTTATAATCTGATTTTATAAAATTTAAAAATCTATCTTGGGCCAGCCCCAGTGGCTTAATGGTTAATTAAGTTCAGTATGCTCCACTTTGGTGACCTGGGTTCGGTTCCTGGGTGTGGACCTACACCACTCATCTGTCAGTGGTGTGGCAGCCGCTTACATACAAAAAGAGTAAGAGGACAACAGATGTTAGCTCATGGCAAATCCTCCTCAGCAAAAATACAAAACAAAACAAAACAAAAAAACAACAAAAACCCTATCTTCCACAATTATTTTTATCAATAGGCAAAATATGATTCTAATGGCTACACGGTATTCCATTTTATGGATACACTGTATTTTATTTCACCAGTTGGCTGTGATTGATCTTCCTCTCTTCCCTTCCACTTTCCTTCTCTCTTTGCTTTTTCTCCCTTCTTCCCCTCTCCCTCCCACCCTGCTTTTTTTTCTTTTTTGGTATGATTAAAATGCACTGAGCACTTACCACGTTACGCTCCAGCTTCTGTGTTAAGTTTTACACGTATCATGCACAGTTCCCCTTGCGACTTTCTAAGTAATCATTACTAGTGCACCCATTTTACAGATAAGGAAATTGAGGCTTGAAGAGATCGAGGAATTGCCCAACATTATCAAGAATAGTAGACGGCAAAACTGAGATCCAAGGTCAGGAGGGTCAGTTTCTAGCGCCTTAACCGTTTCACTGTAATAGACTCTGAAACCCACATTCTTAAGGATGCGGCATCATATTCTTGCCTAAACATTTCCTTGCAATAAAATTTCAATCAATGGAACTACTCATGTGATAATTTAAAATTTTTGATATATATTTTCAAAGTATCTTCAATTAATGTTTGACCAATGATGCATGGAAATTCTTGGCTTTCCAATTCTTGGGACTCAATTTGGTTTATTCAATATTTTAAAATATTTCTTGTTCAACTTATATTTTTGTTCCTTTCTGCTAAGATAGGATCCTCTCCCCATCTCATACATCCAGGGAGCTGTTGCCCAATGCTCACAAAACTGTTGACACTTGGGGTATCTTCAGCCGCTATGCACACTGGGCACTCCTCCTCCTCAGAAATGAACATCTTTCCAGATCAGCCTCACAATGTTTCCAGGACAGCAAAGCCACACAGCATATACCCAGACAACAAAGTCTCAAAGGGATCCTAATAAAAACAGCCTTCTCCTTTTCTGTTCTGTGTTCCATTTCAGCCTTCTATTCTTCCAGCACTTCCAGTACATTATGTCTAGTAAAATTACTTTTGTATTTGTGGGGTCCTCGACCTGTGACTCCTACCCTGACCTATCGCCGTTTCTGCTCATCCAGCAATCTCTAGTGCTCTTCACTCTTATCCTTCCCTAGCTGGACTCCATGCTGCACTAAAAAACTCAGCCAGCTTTCCTCAAGTACCCCAACTGCTTTGTCTATTCTCCTTTCATGAGCAGTCTGGCAAAAAATCCAATTAGGCTGTCTGTCTTCTCCATATCTGAGTTCCAATAGCCTAACAAAACATTCTGCTGTTCGTGAGGATCCGCGCTGCGTGGAGTACAACCTCAACTCTCCTGAGATCATCTCTGTCTCCCTAGTCACTCGGACCTCTCCTCCCAGCCAAACACACGGGCCAGTGTGGTCTGGCTTCCAGGCAAACCACTTTGCTGATGGAGCCCTCACGCCATCCCATCCATCTGTTCATCAGGATGATCCCACTTCACCTCTCCTGTACAAATGAAATCATCTTCCACTGGTTTCCATGACACCTCACTCTCCTAGTGTTCTACTAATATTATTTCTCACTTTCTCACTATACTTTCTCACTATACTTTCTTGCTATACTTTCTGGGCTTCTCTGTCCAATAACTGTTGGTGATCCTCAGGGTACACATTAGGACCTGTGCTAGCTCTACACTATCCCTTGACAATCTCTTCTCAGTGTTTTCCATCACTAGCTGCTCGCTTGATGATACTCTGGTTCTACACATCCAGCCAAGATCTTGCTCCTGAATCTGAACCTATATATCTAATTGTTTATTTGCCTATTTCCTTAGAAGTACAGATTTCTGTCTTCATCACCTGGATAAAATAGAGTTGTGCTCGCATATAGACATAGGAAGAGGAATGGCGTGGTTGGCGACATCTTACTTAACTTGTCGATCTTAGCCTACTCATTGTTTTCTCTGGGAAGCCTTCTGCAAATGCTAAACCTGGATTAAGTGCTCTTCTTATCCTACAGCACCTTGAACTTCTATCACACCGCTCAGCACACTGTATTACAGTTTCTTATACAATTTTCTGTCTCAGTTGACTGTAAACTGGATCCACAAGGACAGAGAAAACGCTGATATTTTTCACTACTGTATTTACAAGACTTTGCCCAGTGCACAGAGTATGTGCTCATATTTCTCAGACAAATGGAACTAAATGAAATTAAACTCTGCCTGGGTTCTCTCTTCATATATAGGCCACTAAAGCTAGGCTGTTTTGTCCTCCCTCTTAATCTCCAAGTCTCAGCTGTCACTTTTTAGGGATGGTTGCACAGACATCTTCCACAAAAGCCCCTTTCTCCAGCTTATCAACTCTTGCTAATTGACGCCAGTGAAGCCACTGACCCATCCATTTTTCAGAGAAGAGGAATCTACAGATCCATCTGGGTTCAGCTTTACACTTCACTACACTTTGAAAAGTCGTCCCCGTGATTATTTATTTAGCACACTGAAATATTTCATCGATCCGGAATTTGTTTTCCTAGAATGTTACGATATATATATCTTTCCAATTGCTTGGTTATCTTAGCACTATTTATTAAACTCTTCAAATATTCTTCAATGATCTAGAATTTCAACTCTATAAATAGTAACATCGCCTAGTGCCATGGAGAAGTGTGGACTCCAGAGCCACATGCCCAGACCCAATCCCACGCTGTCACTCAATGTGACTCCTACCCTGTCCTGTCACCATTTCTGCTCATCCAGCAATCTCTAGTGCTCTTCACGCTCGTCTTTCCTTAGCTGGACTAAGGTCACTTGAATCTCCCTGTGCCTCTGTAACTCAGGGGGAACAACAGTCCCCATGGTTCGGGGCTGTGGTTAATTTATACGTAACATGCTTAAAGGGGTAGGAGAGAGAGCAGATCTTTCTGTGCTACTGTATATTATCACTGTCGCCTGTTTTTATGCTTTATCTCCAGCCCCATTCACATTCCCACTGTTGAATCTATGCCACACTGCTCTAATTGCTGTAGAAGGATGACCCATTTTCACGTCTAGGAGAATAATCCCTCTGAGTCATCATCTCTCTCCTCCCTTCCTCCTATTTAAAAAAATCACTTTGCTACTCTCGTGCAATCATTTCTTTAGTAAAATCCTTTTTCCCAAAAATATTAATAACAACTGCTCACTGCTACTTATGGATTGCTTTCTATAGGTCAGACACTGTTAAAGGCTTTATTGACACAGAAAGTCAAATTTAATCCGATGAGGTATGCTTTATGATTATATTTGCTTTACAGATTAGGAGAATGAAGACTGGAGCCATTAAACAAGGAAGCCAGGCTGTCTGATTCTGAAACTTGCGTCCTATAGGACTATAGGGCACACTTTTATTATAAAAACTCTTGTTGCAATTGGGCTCAGATTTAGATTAAATCTACAGATTTACTCAGGGAGAACTGAAAATGTTGAATACTAAGTGTTCCTATTCAATACTATGTTTATTCTTTATTCAATTATTTGTTTATGTTCTTCATTAAAGTTTCATACTGCTAATATAACTAACATTTATAGAGTACTTACTATATTATAGACACTAGTTTGAATGCTTTATAAATATTAACTAATTTAATTCTCACCATGACCCTATGACATTGGCATTATTATTATTTTCATTTGACAGATAGGGAAGCAAGGCACAGAGATGTCTCTTTAAATTAAATGACTTCATATCACATAGCCAAAGAGTGAGAAAGCTGATGTTTTTACTACATTCTCTTGGCTCCAGAACCCATGACTTTTGGTCACTAAGTTCTCAGACTACCTCTCAAATCATGGATAAACCATCTACCTATTAATACATTACCGATATTTGTGAGTGGGAACTTTTCTCATTCTATTTTTATCTTGTTCTTGCTAGTCTACAGAAAAGCATTAGTTTTTGTATATTATCTTGCTACTCTGATGAAAGTTACAAATTCTAATCATTTATCAACTCATTATCCTCGGTTATTTAGGGAGAGCATCAAAATAAATCTAGGTTTTTTCTCAATACCCAAAATTTAAAATTCTATAGTCTTTTTTAAAAGTGTTTTAGCTAGCACTTCCTCACCAATTTTAAATAAATAGATTTTGCATTAGACAAACTTGTCTTATATTCCACTTCAGGGGAAATGCTCCTAGTTTTTCACTAGTAAGAGACTGCCTGCTATTGTGGTGGTTTTAGGTGGGTACTCTCTAACCTAGGAAAACACTGGGCTTTGAGATTCTTACATTGTCAGTTACTGATTATCATTTCCTGAATCTTTTATTATTAAAGGGTGCCTGAGCTCTTCCACAAAACAGGAATAAATATTCAACTGAGACAAGAGCTATGTATCACCTAGTAGAATTCTGCTTTCTGAAATATAAAATACAGATGGTGTTTGTAAATAAAAAGCAGAGGCCTGAGGAGGCATTTATTTCTCTTATCACTGTCATGATTAACCCTTCCAAGTTCACTTAAAATCATTCCATAACACTAATAAGTAATTTTTAAGGAAGATGTGTGTTGGTCAGCTCAAGGTCATGTGTTTTTTTAAATAAGTCGCAATCCAAATGGCGGGAAGTTTTGCCTACATTGATTGATTATTTTCATTCAGGGCTTACGAATCAAATGAGATCAATGCAAACGTACGAGAAGCAGCCCTAAGTAGCTTCCACAGGTTTCATGTACAGTCACCCAGGAAGTAAACATTACACACACTGTGGTTCCAGTAATTAAAATGGCTGCTAATGTGGCTCCAAGATTTCCAAGTTTCTGGGGTTTTTTTTCCTTTAAATGATGACACACATTCATTTGGTTTTTAATATGAGAGTTACTGAGTCAATGATCTTTGACTTATTTCCACATAACAGAATTGTAAAGGTTGTACCTGTAACAGGTTACTCTTTGATTTAGTTGAAAAAAATATGTCTTCAGTTTTAAAGTAGCTCTGAATCTTTTCATTCCAAAATTTTTTCAGGATTTTAGAACTTAGATATAGTTACACAAAATGTGAATACCTATAAATGGGCACGCAGTATAAATTGCAGTCAAAGAAGATCAAGATATCAAACAAGATGAATCTGGATCTTTTCAATCTATATTTATGTATATCTTTTCAGTTTTAATTCATATATATTTTATGCAGAAACATCATCAATAAGTGGTTTTACTTCTCTGCTCTTTCCATAATTCTGTTTGTAACGTCACCCTTTGCAATGGTCTAGTAAAATATTCAGGAAAGTAAGAGCAGTGTGGGCCTTGAGAGACTTTCCTTCGAAGCTTGTTCTATAAAACCTTTAGCTTTGATCAGCCCAACCGTACACCATCTCTGCTTCTATATTCTCTGCTGAACACTGCCAGAGAAAAATTCCATACTGATGTGGATAAGAGCAACTACACAACCTCACTTTGGCCCTCAGAGTATTTGTTGAAGGTTCTTTGTTTTTTGGATTCTCTGTCCTACTCACCACAGAGGTCATTCCAAAGCTATATCATGCTCTCATTGCCAATAAACCCACTAGCTCTCTACTCAAGAGACAACTTTTTCTTTTTCTGGTCCATGAACTGTGGCAATCTACAGACAAAAAAGCCTTCAATCTCTCTCCTACCCAGATGAGCTTTAAAGCAGAGCCCCATACAATAAACAATTGACATCTTTGAATTTAACTATACAAGCTCAATCACTGACAAAATGAAGTGAATGATAAAATAGTACATTTCAACAATTCTGAGATGCAAACTTTCACATTTTAACAACTCTGGAAATCAGAATGCATCTTATAGCTAGTAGCTTCTGATAATCCTGCCTTCCCAGATGGTGGTCATGGCACCATTCTCAAGTCCTGCACATGTGGGAACTTGGCCCCTCTGTGTTTCGTTCAAAAAACTCTTGAAGGACTTTGCAGAAGGAATATCAGTTCTGGCTGTTGTCTTAAAACATTTTAATGATGTATTCTGGTGAGATCAAGAAAATAAAACTTGCAGAATGTGTCACAACAGCTGGAAAGACAATCACCGAGGCAACTGTGGAACATCTCTTAAAAATGTTCTGTACCCTCACCACTTTTAATGTCAACGATGATGGTAGTGTGGGGTAAAGTAAGATGATGATGATGCAGACTCAAAAGTGAATCAGAAGAGAAAGACTATGGGAAAGTTTTGGGAATAAACTAAAGCAGCTTTTCCAATAGTATAAAACAAAATTTTAAGTAACAAAAAAGCTTTGTGTTCTAGTTTGCATCTTAATTTTTCTTTCTCTCTGTCTCTTTTTCTGTCTCTCTCTTCTTTCCTTCTTCTCTCCCTCCCGTTCTCTCTCTCTCACCCCCTCTGCTCCTCTCTCTTTCCATTTCTTCCTCCTTTCCTTCTTTCTCTCGTTTGTTTCTTTTTTTCTTCCTTTCTTCCTTTCTTTCTCTCTTAGTGCTACCTAAAATTACAGTGTGTTGAACTTTAAAGTTTCTCAGATTTTATGAAATTTGGCAATAACTTAAACAGTGCGGGTGTGTGACAATTGTCACACAATTAGTGATAGTGAGTCTAAAGACTCACAATTCAAGAAGCTATTTTCAGATTAATAAATGTTTTCATAAGCACATTTTAAATGGCATAATCAAAATATTTTTAAAAAATCATTTTGACAAGCCTATTGACATATAATTCAAATATTTATATATTTAATGCTTTCTATTTTAAATGACATAAAAACCTGGGTTGTGGGGCTGGCCCTGTGGCCGAGTGGTTAAGTTTGCATGTCCTGCTTCAGTGGCCCAGGGTTTCACCAGTTCAAATCCTGGGCGTGGACATGGCACCACTCATGAAGCCATGCTGAGGTGGCATCCCACATGCCACAACTAGAAGGCCCCACAACTAAAAATACACAACTATGTACCACGGGGCTTTGTGGAGAAAAGTAAAAAATAAAATCTAAAAAAAAACAAGAAAAACTCGCCTGGGTTGTTTCTTATTAACTCCATGACATTTGTTTTATAGATGTTTATGGTTATCTTTGAAGTAGTTGAGTAACACCTTCTCAAAATCATCGTCCCAGAGAATGTTATTTTTATTACTAAAGTAAAATTTTTATTTTTCAAAAAATTACCACATTCATCTTTATTTGCTAGTTAACACAATAAATATTTTCTGAATGTCTATATCCACAAATTACAGTAAACTTCCTCTTCAAGTTGTATAAAGATTTTGAAACTTGCCTTAGGATATCCTTCTCACCAAACGAAAATAACACATATTTCCTGAAAATATCTTGTACGTATATCATATTTGCCCATACTGACACATGTCCTCACTACATGAGCTTGGTTCAACAAACCTTGTACAGATAACAAAGAAAACAATCAGTCAACGCAGAGGTCAAGAGCAAGAGCAAAAAGAAGAAATAAATATGCATTAAGGAAAGCCTGTCTGATCGTCAGGAACATTACAGGAGCTTGATGGTGGTGGTGCCTTCTGAGTTCATCTGCCATTCTAGAGTGGATCAGAATGAGTCAAGTCAAAATACTGACAACCAACAAATAAACAGAATCCATTATTAGAAAGCTCTTATTCCCTGACTCCCTACGCTATTCCGTATTGCTGTATTTAGTGGGAAACTCACTAAACCGAAAAAAACCTGACATCTCTCATCTTTGTCAAGGCCCTAAAAACATTTCAGTCGATGTCCCGAAGTCACTTAGGCCCTTTGGCTCTGTGCACTCAGCTTGTAAACTCTCCATAAATGACAGCTGATTGCTGACGGGGGGAAGTGACAAATTAGTGAATTAAAAATTGACACTGGGCTATATGAATACATTTCCTGACAATTAGCATTACTGGCTGCTCAAACGTGTTTCAAAAAGTGGCAGAGAACTTGAAATTTCATAAATCAAGGTTTTGTGTAAGAAAAACAAGCCACGTTTTCATTTAGTTTACAAAGGATAAGTAAAAAGAATTTAGGGATCTATAAGGAATTAAATATTACTACAAAACTGTGAGTATAACTAGATAGAATTTCGGAATCATTTAACATTTTAATAAAAGGTTTAAAAACTCATTTCAGTAGATTGAGCATGAATGGCAGGCTATTTTCTTGCAAATATTCATAATATAGTATATGCTACTAGAATGAATCCTTAATTTCTGTAGAAGAATAAGCTTAGGTGTGAACTGTATACATCCAAGCATAATTCTCATACTTGTCTAGTGCATTATAGCTTTCCAGTGTTATCATGTATATTGATGCAAGAGCACCAGCCGGTGAATGGCTCTACAGACAGAACCAGAACAGGGAACATGAGAAAAAGGACTCATGATGCCTGTTCAATGGGCTCTCTCTACACAGGTATAAGGGATCTTCCAAAATTTAAAGCTTAGGACACGTGAAGGCCAAATGCAGCTGTGATCGAGGCTATCATTTTCTGAGTTAAGGCTTGATGTTTTAGTCCTCTTTTTTTTTTCCCTTTCTCTCTCTGTTTCTTCTCATTGCCATTCTGAAACAATAGCTGCCTGACTCTATAATTTTGACCCTGTGCTCCAGTTTCAACACTCACCCTAGGGTTCACCCTTACTGGAACTCAACTAAATTCTTCAGTTCCTTGAATACATCATACTTTGTTTTCCTGTGGGGCCTGTCCATATGTCCTTCTCTTGCCAGAAACACTGCTCTTGCAAGTATTAGCTGAAGTCATACATAATTGCCATTTCTGTAGGTCAAATATGGTGGCATCTCAGCAATATTGTAAGGTTGTAAGGTTTACCCTAATATTCTTTCTTCAACTCTTACCTTAAAGTTAACTTCCCTCCAGGGCATTTCCCTAGCCTGTTTCTTTTAACCTTATGTAGCAGTTGGTACTTGCGTAAATTTTTGTAAGTTACTTATTCAAGCTTTTGACTTGAACCCTAGCTGTGAAATCCTTGAAGTCATGAAACATATTTTATTGGACATCATTGTTATCCCTAATGCCTGAGAACATTTTGTTGAGTATGGTAGGTAGTACTTCCATTTTTGTCAAATAAATTTTGAGGATTCAGTTCTGATAATAGATTCATTCAGTGAAAAAATTCATTCAAAATAAAAATAGCCTTGAAGACCCAGACAGCATCTTTTCTTTTTAGATTCTACAACACTCAGTCCAATGCCTGTTTCAATTATTTTTTTCTCGAACAAAAAGCTATATTATTGGCCTTTAGCAGTGTACATGTATGTTCTAGATGTATAATTTACACAAAGAGCTGCGAGACACGATCATTTCTGATAGTTGCTATATGAACGCACACATCTATGTCAAGGGTAATTCCTAGAGAAGCCATCTGAAACAGGCTTGGAAGATTGGCAGAATTTAAAAATGAGAGAAAATAAATTAGAATGAGTAAGATAAACAAAAAAGAAGGGAAACTAAAACATATTTTTTCTCATTTATTTTTTTTTCCAGGTCAAACTGAATTTATTGAGGTATCTATCTTTTTGAAAATCTGAGATAAAATTTGCCAAAAATGAAATGCACAGATCTTACGTATATAATTCGATAAGTTGCTACATATATACAACCAGGTAATTCACACCTGAATCAAGATTTAGAATATTTCAATCACCTCTAAAAGTATCTTCACACCCTTTTGTACTCAAACATTAACCACTGTGTGATTCCTGTCACCATGGAGTATTCGCTTGCTCTTAAACTTTATATAAATGGAATCAGAAGTAAACTGTGTCCAAGGCCTTTTGCTCAGCGAAATTATCTTTTTGTGAGTTGCCCATGATGTTGTATGTTTCAGAAGAATATATGTGTTCTATCCTATGGCTCTCTCACAAAGTACTTATCCATCATAGGTATTTTGGTTGTTTTCAGCTTTGGGCTATTTTTATAAAGATACTATGACATTCTGGTATAAATCTCTTTTTTAGATATATGTTTCCATTTCTCTTGGGTAAATATTTAGAAGTAGAATTGCTGTGTCATGGGGTAGATGTATGACTAGGTTTATAACAAACTATCAAAATTTTCTCCAAAATCCTTACACCGTTTTACACTTCCACCAGTAATATATGAAAAGTCCATTATCCTTGTTATAAGAGAATATTTTTGCAATCTTGAAATAGAGACGGATTTCTTAGAGAGAATAGAAAGCTCTAAATATAAATTTTTAAAAAGCCAACTTAGATTTCACTAATTTTTTAAAAATGTGCATATTAAAAGACACGAAAACAGTAGAAAAGCAATAGAAAAGTTGTACCTTTAGCTTTAACATTTCAAACTATGATTCATCTAGCATTAAATTTTGTGTATGGTGTGAGGTATGAGTCAAGTCAATGTTTTCCTATACAAATATCCAGTTTTTCCTCTAAGATCTGTTGCAAAGACTTTGCTGTCCTCATCCTATTATCTTGGTGCTTTTTTTTTTTTCCTTAAGGATTGACACCTGAGTAACTTTGGCCAATCTTTTTTTTTTTTTTTCCTGCTTTATTTCCCCAAATCCCCCCAAATCCTCCCTGGTACATAGTTATATATCTTAGTTGCAGGTCTTTCTAGTTGTGGCATGTGGGATGCCACCTCAACGTGGCCTGATGAGTGGTGACATGTCCGAGCCCAGGATCCGAACCAGCAAAACCCTGGGCCACAGCAGCAGAGCACACAAACTTAACCACTCTGCCAGGGGGCCGGCCCCATTGGTGCCATTTTTTGAAATCAATTGACTATGAAAGTAGGGTCAGGTTCTCATCTTCATTATGTTCCATTGATCTACTGTCCTTATACCAAAACCACTCTGGTTGTTCAAACCTTCCATATACATACTGACTTTTCATTTAATTGTTATATTAGTTACTGAGAGAGGGGTGTAGAAATCTCCAACTCTGACTGCAATTTCTATTTCTCCCTTTTGTTCTATCAGCTTTGTTTCATATATTTTGAAGTTCTGTTATTAGGTGCATACACATTAGGATTGCTACGTCTTTCTGTCTCTAGGTAAAGATCTTCTTAATCTCTTAATTCTTGTTGTCTCGAACTCTACTTTGTCTATCAATAATTAATCATTATTTAATTATCTGACTCCAGCTTTTCATATTTATTGTTTGCATTACATAACTTTTTCAAATTACTTTCAAAATATCTGTGACTTTATGTTTCAAGTGCAACTCTTGCAGACAGCATATAGTTGGCTTTTGTTTTCACACAATATGACAATCTCTGGCCTTAAAGTGAAATGTTTAGTCCATTTACCTTTAATGTAATTTTCAATAAGGTTGAATTTAACCTACCATATTTCTACATTTTCCTATTTGTTGATGATTCATTGTAGGGATTGTGGGTTATGTTTTTCCTCTATAAAGTGTATTCACTTTTTCTCTAACAGATAGTTGAATTACAAGTGAAACATCTTGATTCTCTCAGTATGGTACAACAAGAAATATATATTTGGTTTTTGTCCCAGGTTCCTAGCACAGAGCTCCTAAAATCCTTGGAATTTTCTGAGTAATAAGGGTGATAGGAGTGTCTTTTGTTCTAATGAGGCAACCCTTGACCAGCTCCTAGATAGCTTCAGGATAGGAGCTGGTTGCCAGAAAGACCAAGCCTTGATTAGAAGCTTGGAATTTTAGCCCCAGACCTCAACCTTGTGGGGTGTGGGGAAGCAAAGAAGCGTTGGAGGTTGAGTTAATCACCAGTAGTCAATGATTTGTTCAATCGTGTCTATGTAATCAAACCTCCGTAAAACCTTCTAAGCTCCTAAATGATGGGGTTCAGAGAGCTTCTGGATTGGTGAACACATTGAAGTGGTGGAAGGGTGGCGCACCAAACTATGGCATGGAGACTCTGCACCCTTCCCCCCACCATACATTGCCCTATGCATCTCTTCCATTTGGCTGCTCCTGAGTTGTATCATTTATAATAAACCAGTAAGTAAGTATTTTGCTGATTTCTTTGAGTAGTACTAGCTAATTTTCAAACCTGAGGAGAGGGTTGTGGGTTTATAGCCCATTGGCCAAAAGTACAGGTAGCTCCTGGGATCTGTGAATGGCATCTGAAGTGAGGGGCAGTCTTGTATTAAGGGACTGAGCTCCTTACCTGTGGGGTTTATGCTAACTCTGGGTAGTTAGTGTCCGAATTGAATTATTGAACACACAGTGGTATCCAGAGAATTGGTTGTTCAGGTTAGAAAACACTCCAGAGTCAGGCTTGATTTTATGCTTTGCTAGTGTCAGTATATTCTGTTTTTCTGCTTAGTACTAGGACATCGCTTTTACTCTAGGCTGTGGTTGTTATTTCCAAAATGTGGCTTTTCTGGGGTCCTGATTGAATGTCCCAGGTGCTCAGCAAGGCTGTTTCCTTCGGGATGGACCAGAACTCCAACATCACCCAGCACTGCATGACCTCTGATCTCTCCATCAACAATTAGTTCCCCAGCAGCCCTTCTACCCGAAGCCTTCTGGAGTCTCATCCTATGCATTGACACTCAGCCCTCAGCCAAAGTCCTGAGGGACCTTCCCATGCAAATTTTACACTTTACTCTTCTCTGGTACCCCGCTGTTCCAACTCCAGTTTCTTGAGCAGCACCAAACTCTGATATTTGCTCTTTAAGTCACAGAGACCTCCGCTTTTTCTCCTTGTGTCAGTGGTGGGAAACTACTCTTAGACAGAAAGCTGGGACAAAAGTCACACTCCCCTCATATGCTTCTGTTCTCTCAAGAATCAAGTCCTGCACCACTTATTGTCCAGTCTGAAAATAATGGCGTCACATATCTGCTCAGTGTTATACCTGCTTATACCACAAATGTCCATCTTCTACCACTCACTTCTTTATGGCCAGAAGCAGAATTCCAGTCAAAGACACGTTAAAAATAACTGTCACTGTTGTAGTGATAATATGAAACTAACATTAACGAACACTATCAGGTAAATAATAAACATTTAACAGGTAAGAATATTGCGTGCTTGTACTGAAGTAGTGAAAACACTGATGGGATCAGATTTTAGACTTCTTTACCCGCCAATAAAGAGTCTTAACGCTATTAGATTGGCAAAGGGGAAGCTTTGAAGACTTCTGAGCTGATGCGATGAGATCAGCATGTGCTTGAGGAAGTTTCATCTGGCTGAGCTTTAGCAGATGACTGGGAACGGGATGGGATCTGCATAGAGAGACCAGTCAAGATGCTGCTACCTGAAGTGGTAAGGTCATGAACGAGGATTGAGGCAGTGGGGAATTTAATGCAAGGATAGTAGTAGGCTATATTTATGACTGTCTACTACTAGATTAGTGTGGCACAAGGAAGGTGTAAGTCAAAGAGCTATCAAAGGTTTTCAGCCTGCCTGATTTGGGGCACGGGGGAAGTACAACCACTAAAAATAAGAGATTTCGGGAGAGTAGCTGATTACACCAACAATTATATTGCTCTATTGTTTTGAGTGTGAGGGCTAGTAAGACAGCAAATGAAACAGGAGATACCAGGTGGAAATGACCAGTAGAAAGCTTAAAATATGGGTCTAGAGCCTCTAGATAGGGCTGAATCCCAGATATTAATTTGAAACTATGTGTATATATGTAGGAGACGAGTGAGTTACATAAGGAGAGAAAATGAGTTATTGGTATAAGATAGAATTTGGGAAAAATCCAAATTGGGAAAGTGAAGATGGCATTATTTACATTGTTTCAATTATTCATACTTTGTCTAGGACCATCAGAAATATTTACATATTTAAAGAATTAATCTAGTTTGTGTGTTCGTGCATGAGTGTGTGTGTGTGTGTTGCAAGTTGACATATTAAACCTTAAAAATGTTTTGGCTGTAATGACACAAAATTATCCAGGTGATAATAAAGTAAAATACAGTGAAAGCACACAAATCTATGTAGTATGAATACCATTAAAAGCAAAATTTAATTTAAAAATCTTGAGAAAAAATAACAAATGAAAAATTTTAAAGAAGAATGTAAATGGCAATTGAAAATGCGGCTGAATTTTTGAAACGTGTAGTCAACTCCTGGATTAGACAATTATTCCAGTAACGTTTTTTTACTAACAGTGGTACATTTTCCCATGAAATATATAAAGTAAGAAAAAAGTATTTTTAAAAAGTCAGTCTCACTTATCTGAAAAATAAACTCTTAGGGATAGAAATACAAGTATATGATGACTGGGGTTTGTTTTGTTTTGCTTTTTTTAAAAAAGAATAAACCCAGGAAAGCAGTTGTTATGAGGAAATCAATGATTTCTAAAAAACTGATCATAAGTATAGTAAGGAGTTAAATATGAGCAGGAGTCTCTAGATTTAAAAAGAATACTAGACAAGACTAGAAAACTCCATTTTGCAATATGAATCCTAAGATGTTACTTGGAAGACATCTTAGAGATGGCTCATTCTAGAGATGAAAATCTGAGGTTCAGAAAGGTAGGGGGATTTTGCACAAGTTTACTCTGAAAAAAAACAGCTGAACCGGAACTACAATTCTCACTTTCCACTAACCTCCTAGATCTTTTTAGAAACTTAGTTTCTTGATTTGTTAAATGAAGGCACTGGCTCTTGCAGAATCCTTTGCCTAAGTACCTTGTGAAATGTCAACCTTTTTGAATCCTGTGACTTTCTTTAATGTGATCTTTTCAGAAGTTTGTATTTCTCAAAATTTATTTTCCAAAAACCTAATTAAATCATCTGCAAATTATTTTAATGTGTTGTTAATAAGTAGACAAGAGAGTTTTATAAAAGAAAGTATCTTAAGTTTTTGGCAAATTTTATCTTTGTTAGGCCATTGAGAAAGCCACTCATTGTGGATACTAAAAAATGGAAAGAGCTATTTTCCCCCTTTTTAGAAAGCAAAGACTTCCTTCTGATTGGAAAGACCAAATAAGAATTTTAGATTTCCAGTTCAGAAATGGAAATAAATATTTTTTTCTTTTCCTTACTACCTTCTGGAGACAAAAATAAGTTCAGATATATAGTTTGCAAATATCTTCTCCCATATTGTAGGTTGTCTTTTCATTTTGTTGATGGGTTTCCTTTGCCTTACAGAAGCTTTTTAGTTTGATATAGTCTCAGTTGTTTATTTTTTCTTTGATTTCCCTTGCCTGGTCAGACATGGTATATGAAAATAATGCTGCTAAGAACCATGTCGAAGAGCATACTGCCTGTGTTTTCCTCTAGAATTTTCATGATTTCAGGTCTTACATTCAAGTCTTTGATCCATTTTGAGTTAATTTTTGTGTATGTTGTAAGATAATGGTTTACTTCCATTCTTTTGCCTGTGGCTGTCCATTTTTCCCAACATCATTTATTGAAGAGACTTTCCTGTCTCCATTGTATGTTCTTGGCTCCCTTGTTGAAAATTAGCTGTCCATAGATGTGTGAGTTTATTTCTGGGCTCTTGATTCTGTTCCCTTGATCTGTGTGTCTGTTTTTATGCCAGTATCATCCTATTATGATTACGATAGTTTTGTCATATATTATCAAATCAGAGAGTGTGACAACTCCAGCTTTGTTCTTTTTTCTCAGGATGGCTTTAGCTAATCGAGGTCTTTTGTTGTTCCATAAAAATTTTAGGATTCTTTGATCTATTTTGGTGAAAAATGTCATTAGAATGCTGGTAGGGATTGCACTGAAGCTGTAGATAGCTTTAGGAAGCATGGACATTTAAGTATGGACATGTTAATTCTTCCAAACCACGGGCATGGAATATCTTTCCATTTCTTTGTGTCTTCTTCAATTTCTTTCAGTAATGTTTTATACTTTTCAGTGTACAAGTCTTTAACCTCTTTGGTTAAATTTATTCCTAGGTATTTTATCTGAAAAAGTGTTAATATCCAAAATACATAAAGGACTCATAGATCTCAACAAAAAAAAATAAACAACCCAATTAAAAAATAGGCAAAAGATCTGAACAGACATTTTTCCAAAGAAGATATACAAATGACCAACAGACACATGGAAAGATGTTCAACATCACTAATTATTAGGGAAATGAACATCAAAACTTCAGTGACATATCACCTCATGCTTGTCAGAATGGCTATAATTAACAAGATAAGAAAATAAGTGTTGGAGAGGATGTGGAGAAAAGGAAACCCTCATACACTGCTGTTGGGAATGCAAACGGTGCAGCCAGCATGAAAAACAGTAAGGAGATTCCTCAAAAATTAAGAATAGAACTACTATATGATCCAGCTATTCCACTGCTGGGTATTTATCCAAAGAACATGAAAACATAAATGCATAAATATACATGCAGCCCTGTGTTCACTGCTGCATTATTCACAATAGCCAAGGTATATAAACAACCTTAGTGCCCATCAAGGGATAAATGGATAAAGAAGATGGGATATATATACACAATGGAATACTACTCAGTCATAAGAAATGATGAAATCTTGCCATTTGCAACAACATGGATGGACCTTGAGGGTATTATGCTAAGTGAAATAATTTAGACAGAGAAAGGAAGTCAAATGCTGTATTATCTCACTCATAAGTAGAAGATAAAAACAACAACAGCAACAACAACAAACAAACACATGGATACAGAGATTAGATTGGTAGTTACCACCAGAGGGGAAATGGGGAGGGAGGAGAGTGAAAGAGGTGAGAGAGCACATGTGTATGGTGACAGATGGTAATTAGTCTTTGGGCGGTGAACATGTAATCTACACAGAAACATGAATATAATGATGTATACCTGAAACTTGTATAACATTATAAACCAATGTTACCTCAATAAAAAAAAATAAGTTCAGAGTAAAGAGTAAGTCTTTCTAATAGATGTAAATAATAAGAAAAGCAAATTACGGCTTTTATTTTAATTCATTCTACAAGACTAAACATGATTACTAAAGAATTGCTTAGACAAATGCCACCGGCAAACACATAAAGTAACCATAATATTTCCAGTCTGTACCCACTTGAGAAAGAAAGCGCCAGAGAACCACGTCAAGACCAGGTTTGCATTAAGTCATGCATTAAAGGGAGTGAGGAAGGCATCAAATGGTTCCTAGCTACTTTTAAGATTGTTTTAAAGAAATGCCTCGAATCTAGGTCTTAATGAAGGTAAGACTCAAACACAGCATCTACCAAGTCAACGCAGATGGCCTTTCATGCATTTGGACTTTCTGGAGATAAAATGGCCATGGCATCGCAGAAGATGTTCTACATAACTGATTTGAAATATAAACTTTTAATAAAAGTAAAATCATCCTAATGTCCTCACTTGCCTATGGAATGATCTATAACGAAAAGAGAATAACATTTTCCCACTAAAAAGGGAACAGTCAACCATGAACTTGAGTTTCCATTCCTATCTGCCATCAATATTTTAATATATACAGCCTGTTAATAGACGCAATGGAAAATAGAGTCAAATTAACTATTAAGGTGCTTTAATGAGTAGGATGGAGATATTCCTGGAAGAAAACATATCTATTCCTCAAAAATCAAATGGTCTTTTTCTTTACAATAACAAACAGAAAAAATAAGAACTATGATGTATTCCTTACACCGTGAATTAGTGTTACATATGGGTGTGTATAAAATGCATGTGTTTTCAATGAATACAGAATAAAAATTATCGATCAATCACCATTCTAAAATACTGTATTCTAGTGCAGCATTAGAAATAGAAGACTAAGATAGCCAACTTTAAACTCACCCCAAGTCTTAAAACGTGTTTATTAAATTCAAAGACTCTGTACAAGTCAAGATATTTTTAATAAAATAATCCAGAAAGGAGTCAGAATTTGACCTAGGAAGCATAAGAAAATAATTATAAGATGTTAGATATGTAAAAGAATAATATTTAAAGATATCCTTTATTTTACCACTGCATTCATTGCTAATAGCATTAAGTAACAAATTACTATGTCCTTGAATTATATCAGTTTGTGGAATTAATCTTAATGATGGTAGAAGGGATTTGATTGGCAACACTCCAATGTAGCATTTCTTAGTGAGCCAAGAAGGTAGAAACCATGTCAAGACCAGATGCTACTCCATCTTCAAATTCCGTTAGCTGCCAACGTATCTCAAAGCCACAGAGTGGTTAATTAAAAAGGTTTAGTCTCGAAATTCATTCAGATCTGAACATCTCAGTTGAAGCTGCTAATGAAAATGCTGTGGCGTAATAGAAATTGGTTGGCAACATTGATGTCTCTATTCAAAATGTTACATGTCTATCAAATACTTAGGCACTTATTAGCAAAACAGGATTTGGGAAAACAAAGATCACTTCTATGTCCTACTTTGAGAAAAATTAAAAAAAGAATTTTCAGGACTGATTGTATTAAGGAGATCTTTAAAAATTAAAATAGATATTTTACTTCAAATTTCATAACATAAACTCATGAACGTATTAAAATAATTTATCACAGGAAAACACTGGCTCATTTCCTGAGTCTCAGATGGCTGAGATCATTTTCATCCAAATTCTCAGCTCTAATTCATTTGACTTGCTGTTGCCCCCCATGGATACTTAACGGGGAAAGGTGGAATTGACTACTTAGTTTTCCACTCTCCACAGAGTGAACTGCTCCAAAGATCTTGTTCAGGGAACGAAGTATGAAGTTGTTCTTCACCGTAGGATTAAGTATGTAACTGTAAAATGAAAGCAAATTAACTGCATTGTGAAATCACTGCTTTGAGAAGAACCCTGTTAAATGAACGACTCCTGTGGATGAGAAATCATTGAAATGTTCATATTTGGGTATCAGCTGGTTTTCTACTATTCAAGGTGCTGGCCTCTTTACATGATGAGTGCTAGCATGAATTGGAAATAATTTTCCCCAACCAGATTTTCTTTGAATAACTAAAGTCATGGTTGAGTTTATAGATAACTGGGTTAATATTTGTGATTGGTGCATAGCATATCTCAGTCTAGAGCTCAATAGTGAAATTGCGTAGCTCACATATATGGTGATGGATACATGCTAGCTGTGTGGAGCTCAGCTCTGCTACTTAGCAGCTATACATAGTGAGCAAGTTATTCCACCTAGTTGCTTCATTGCTGGAACTGTGATGATAACATGTATCCACATTAAAGAATGGTACAGATTGATCTAAATTGCTGTGCCATAGCATCTAGTTCTAGCATATAGCCAGTTACTTAATACAAACAGAATTCCTGAGACCTGTGTATAATTCTTATTACATTTCCACAAGCACAATGTTGCTATCTTTAGGGATTTCACTTAACGGGGACAAAAAAAAAAACACAACTAAGTGATAAAGGGCTTTCTCTCTTTTTAGGTGCCATAATTTGGTTTTATATTTTAATGCTATACGGGATAATATATCAAGCATGGCTGTTCCCCCGTTAGTTTTAACATTCCATAATGGCAGATTTACATAATTGCACATATATTAAATAATAAGTATCAACTTCTTCTACCTTAATATTGACATAGAATTGAGAACTGAGTCGGATGTGTAAAGCTGCATGACAAGAGGACTTGTGGCATCAATGCTCTCAGCCTTACCTGCCTCATCTTTCTTAACTCCCTTCGTTTTGTCTTTCCAAATGGACCAGTTATCCCTCCACTGCACAGATATGGTGTCATGCTTAAGATGTGACAGTTGAAATACATCAGAAGAAAACAAAACGCAGCATATTTTTCTTAGATACACACTGCATAGGAATCACAAATATGATGAGCAAAGAGATATAAACAATTTCCAAAGATCTGAGCTCTTCATCGGACCTGCATGCAGTGACCATATGATTATTAAATTTACTTCAAACTGAAGCCGTCTTAAAGAAAGATGAGACTTAAGTCTCAAACCTAAAGTTTAAGAGGATAAAGGCATGTACACAAATTGTAACCTGAGATAAACATCATAGCTTCCAGGTCCAGTTGCACAGTTTGTGCACTGCCAAAAAAGCAAATGGAGGAAGAAGTAATTAGGGGCTGAAATCTGACCCTTACTACACCGACTAAGCTATGCACCCCAGTCTAGGGAATGTCTTCCTAGAAAGAACATTCCGGGTCAGCAACCTTGCATCAGCCCAGAGGGGAAACCAAACCTTAGAGGCCCAGAATGGAACAAATACTTTACGAAAAGGACAAAGACTAAGGAAAGAATTGCTTTTGCCTGGAAAGATCAAAACATCCCTCAGAGAGGAAGTTTTAAAAAGATTTTTCATAGATGGGATCGTTTCAATAGCCAGAAATTACAAAATTAAAAAAGTTTTTCCCAGATTAAGATGGAGGAATAAGTTTGGGCAAAAATAAAAGTGCACTGTAATGCAATCATAAAATGGAACTAATTGTGGCTCATCATGGGAATTGTTCTCTTTCTGCATCTGAGTCATAGAGACTGAGCTTGTTGCAGGGCCTGTTTCTGTATTGCACAAAAGAGGGAAACCACTGGAGAGTCTTAAGGACTCCTTTGTAATGTAAAGTGAATGTATTCTTCTACACTTTGAGTTCTCTGAAACTGATAGGAAGTTTACAAATTTGCAATGCAAATAAGGGCGAATCTCTTCTAATGTTTTAGTTGATCACTTCAATACTCACAGGTTATACAATCAGGAAACTTAGGACCTCCGTTTTGAGAACACATCACTCCTTCTGAATTTTCCAGAAAGTCTGGAACTCATGCAGAGCCTAAGTGAGATCAATCTGATTTTCCCACCCAAGTAGGGCACAGCAGAAGGGCAGAAGCTACTGACTGCTGATTTTTACTGCCTATAGTTCTTTCTCTATATATTTATCTCTCCATCTATTTATAGATACAGCTCTCAGTATACACATATAGACAGATACAGACATAAATGCCACTGCAGTACAAATGCATGTTTTTGGTTTTTCAGTTTTGTGGGGGTTTTTCAAGCTGCTTCAAACATTGAGCAAAGACTTACTTCAAATTACAGTAAATAATTATGCAGATGCTTCGGTTTTTATGAGTTAACATTAACTTGGGATGTTGTTGCTTTACATTTGGGAATTCAGTCTAATCTTCTTTTTCTCATAGTTTAAAATCTTATTCTGAAGGCTGTGTTTTATTGTTCTGGTAGTTTGGTAACGGTCTCAAGCCAAAAGCATCAAGGATTAGAGCATGATGTTAACACGCTGATTTACTTACTCAATATTAGGAATTTAGCTGATTTTTTTATATTAAAAGTGAAGTGAAGCTTTAAGAAGAACTTTACCTTCAGATAAGAGAGAAAAAGGGATACAAAACTGAAAAAAAAAAAAATATATATATATATATATATATATATAATTTGATGTTAGTTGGAGGCTCTGTCATAGTAACAGGAGTCCTAAATCAGAACCACAGAAAGGGAGAGTGAAGTGTCCAGGTGTTGACTGGGGGTGAGGTCTTTTATTTGTGCATCTCCCCTAGACCATAATCATGACTGGATAAGTTCAAGATCTAAGGAAGATCAACTCAATGTAAACCATATTGCCCAGACCTGGGCACCTTCATCTCCATTAAGAAAAATGAAGCTATATTTATTCACAGAGGTTTGGGAAATAGATATAAGTATCTAGTTACCTCAAAAAAGTCATCTGTAAATTAAATGAGTAAATGCAGTGAATTTTTTGGTCCCAAACAACTATGCAATTTGGTTACTCTAGGTGTTGACTCTTTGAATGTCTTCTGAATGCAAATATAAGGTACACTAGTGAAATAATATCTAGATCTTTTTTCTTAATGAAATAATCCATTGGCTTTCAAAATGATAGCAAGTTTAAAAGAGTCCATATGATATATTATGTGTCAAGTCTCATTAAGTGCTTTATAAGCTATTTAAAGAAGGAAGAATTTTTAAGTTGATTCAAATATTCAAAGTAAGATCGCAGATGGCACTATTCTGTAAGGCACAGAACTAAGGAAAGGATAACATTTACTAAAACAAAAACTAAAAGCAAAACACTTGGTATGTCATACTTATACTTGAAATGGGAAATAAACCAATCAGTTAAAATATAAAACGATAGCAGGATAGAAACTTATTTTCCATGGTACCCACCCCAGCGGCTGTTTTAATTTTGTTATCCCATTTTAGAAACATCCACTTGCACGGCCAACAGAGACTTATCTGCACAGAACCTCTGTTCCCCAGGTGAGTACAGACATTTTGAATTCAAGTGGGGATGGAAGCCGCTGGTCAGGAACTATGTGGGATGGAGGGAGGGAAATCTGAGCGATCAGAGAGAAAATGGAGAGGGCCAGTTCTTGTTCCTCTCAGAACCCCATCTTCTCTCACCACCTCTGTGTAATGCTCCCACTCTCCAATTTTTCTCCCTTTTTCTTCTTTTCTTCCTTTCTTCCCTGCATTTTGCATTTGTCAGTCCATCAAATCATAGGTGACTCTGAAGAGATTTTTAATGTAGCAACAATGAAAACTTTTCCCTGTGAATGAAACATGTATAAATTCACTAAATATGCATTTTTTAAAAGAGTGGAAGTCCTATATATACATACATTTTTCAATTGCTTAGGTATAGTTTCTCTTTTTTTCTCTATTGCCTGTAGGTATAAAGACAGCTTTCTCTAGCTGCTTGCTTTCTAAAGAGACAGGTCTTAGATGTGGCAAGAAAGTCTGCATCATAGTTTGGCATGATCAGCATTGCTGTGCTACTCTCAACTGGGTCACAATTACTGAGAAAAGAGGTGGGAAATTCTTAGAGAGCCATAAAATATAGCAGTGAAACAAATGTTTTGCACATCTCCAGCATTGCTAATCCTGGACTTTTAGAGCTCCCCAATTTATTGGGGTGAGGAGCTAAGGAGGATAAGAGTGGGGTGAAATTCAGTGATCAAATACAGTAGGGAGGAGCTCACAAAACGGAAGTGGGTGAGTATTTATGAGTGATGTAAATCTCCAAAGTTCAGCAATGAGAATACTAAACTACCTAAACAGTCCTTGGATGCTCACAAAAGTTAAAGGAAACAATATGCGTCTCTTTCAAATTTCTCAGAGATATTTTTTCAATATCTGAAAAAAAAGTCTTTTAATCTCAAATCTGCTTGTGCCATATTTTATCATTCCTTCACAGAGTTAAGGGTAGAAGGCTCTTTGGTGCAGATAGATTATATTCTATGTTCTACTAAGGTTTTCTACTATTCTTCTTGACTTCTGATTCTTAATCTTAGACCATTTCTTATGAAATGTACTATTCCAATTAATATTGAATTTGTTTCCCTTTCGTGTAAATTAATATGTAACCAGTAAATGATACAATATTAAGTTTACCAAACATTTGACTTTCTCAAAATGGTCTCCTCCTCTCTAAAAGATAATCCAAAACTTGGTTCTCAATTAGCTGCTTCCAGTGTAAACCAATCTCCATTTCCCTACTGGCTTGCCTAATTGATTCTCTGCTGACTTTTTGGTTCTAAGTGGTTTTCCAGTAAAGCAACAACAGACAGATTATTATAGTGATTGCCATTCCCTAGAAACAGAGGTTAATATGAAGACATATTAAGATGCAGAAAAGCAACTGTCTTTGGGCAGCAATATTTAAAACTCTGATGTATAATGTATTTAAGAAATGTGGGAAATGAAAAAACATACATATGGTCTTATGCAAACCCATGCATTCAAGTTGTTTTTTTTTTTTCCAGTTACTGTTGTTCAAAAATCTGAAAGTGAGTATTACAATTCTATTTTGATCATAGGTGTGCGTAGTTTTCTTATAAAATATCTAGATTTTGTCGGTGCTTGTCCAGTGACATTTGTAACAGGAAGTCCAGATTTATGGCAAAGGTCAGGTTCATCTAATCTAGGAGGTTTCAAGCAGAACAATGAAGAGGTCCTATTTATGTTAGAAATGCATTTTTGTCCTTATTTTCTACCCCTTCAAAATACTACTCTGGTCCAACATTCCATAAATAGATAGTGAACTCAAAAGAGGGAGAAAAGATTCCTTCATCAAAGCAGGATAATTATCCACTCTAACACAGACCATTTTTTAAAACTTTTTATTTTTTATTTATTTAATTTTTTTGAGGAAGATCAGCCCTGAGCTAACTGCTGCCAATCCTCCTCTGTTTGCTGAGGAAGCCTGGCCCTGAGCTAACATCTGTGCCCATCTTCCTCTCCTTTATATGTGGGACGCCTACCACAGCATGGTGTGCCAAGCAGTCCCATGTCTGCACCGGGGATTGGAACCGGCGAACCCCGGGCCGCCGAAGCGGAACATACGAACTTAATTGCTGCGCCACTGGGCCGGCCCCATACCGTAGACCATTGACGAGTAACAAATATCAGACCAGAACTTTGACAATAAGCAGTTAAATTTGGCACTGACAATGAAGCGAACATGTAATGTCAGAATTCCCTTCACTATCGGGGAAATAATCTGCATAGGTATTTTAGAAAACTAATGTATCAGATCAATCCTCTGAATGCCAACTTGGAGTTACCTCCTACTCTGATTGAAATGTGCTTTCTTTTCTATTCAAATAGCTGCAGCTGAACAAATCCAATATCTATCAGGAGGCCACTGGGTTTTCTGAGTGTTGACTTCAGAACTGTATTTTATATTACTAGAACTGGCTAGAGCTATGGACCTCTGCTGAGTCAAGAGTTAAAATCAAACTCCTGAACCAGCGTTCCTTCATCTGGACAGCTCAGGAGGCCACAACACATATGGCAGAGTCTTTGAAAGATTCCAAATGAAGTAAAGAGGACTAGTTAATGCGATGACAACCATCAGCCTTGGTTAAGAAATTAAACACTATTAAGGCAAAGCCCTCCGGCACTACTGACTATTGATACAAGCAGCAGATTAAGTTTAACAGGAGGTTCTGCGTACTTTGCATCCATCCCACAAATTAAGCTGCCTAAAATAATGCAAGCCATGTAGATCATGAAAATAGTTACGTCTAGACTTCCTTTAGTAAAAAGTAATAAACACTATTTTAAAGTACTCTGTTAAGATTGTGACAAATTAGCTCAGTTTAAGGAAAAAAGTAAAATTTGCTGGCTCACGTAAGTGAGAAGTTCAGCGTATGTACATTTCTGACACAGCTGGCTCCAGGAACCAAGGTGAGAGGTATGTGAGATCAGCCTTCCCCTCAATCCATCACTACCATTTCTTTCCTTTACTGGTCTAGGCTTGGTCACACCAACAGATATACAAATTCTGCACAGTGGCAAGATGGACACCAATGGTTTTTTAGGGTTACATCATTCTAAATTTTGAGTTCCTAGAGGAAGAGAGGGTATCTTCATACATTCAGGCTGCTGTACCAAAATACCAGACTGGGTAGCTTATAAACAAAAGAAATATATTTCTCACAGTTCTGGAGGCTAGGATGTTCAAGATCAAGGTGTTAGCAGATCCAGTGTCCCGTGAGGACCTGCTTTCTAGTTCATAGATAGCAGTCTTCTCACTCTGTCCTCACGTGGTGGAAGGGGTCAGGGATCTCTCTGGCATCTCTTTTATAAGGGCATTAACCCCATTCCTGAGGGCTCCACCCTCATGGCCTAATCACCTCCTAAAGGTCCCAACTCCAAATACTATCCTATTGAGGATTAGGTTTCAACATACAAATCTAGGGGAGATACAAACATTCAGTCTATAGCAGAGGGACTTTGATTTCTCAGCATCCTTATATCCATATTCCATGGAGGGACTCTGACAGGCCCTTCCTGGAAAGATGCTCATCCAGGAACCAATCACTGTGATCAGGGAGATGAAGTCCTGGATTGGCTAGTCATGAGTCACATCCCTATACTTGAGGACCAGAATCAACCACTGTAATAGAGCCACATGAAATGAGTTGTCACCTAAATAAAAAGGCTGCACACATTCCACATGTCTACTACAGACACATTATTTTTTCAATCCATTCAAATAGTATTTATTGAGTACCCCATTTGGGCCAGCCCTAGTGCAAAGCCCTACAAAGCCAGAAACGTGGAAATTAAAACTGATGCTGCTTTCTTTTTTTTTTTTTTTGAGGAAGATTAGCACTGCGCTAACAACTGCCGCCAATCCTCCTCTTTTTGCTGAGGAAGACTGGCCCTGAGCTAACATCCGTGCCCATCTTCCTCTGCCTTATATGTGGGATGCCTACCACAGCATGGCTTGACAAGCAGTGCCATGTCTGCACCCAGGATCCGAACTGGCAAATCCCGGGCCACCGAAGTGGAATGTGTGAACTTAACCGCTGTGCCACCGGGCCGGCCCTGCTTTCTATTTCTATCACAATTAAAGTATTATAATTAATTGAAGTCTCATTTGCACACCATTTTTAGGTCCATTATGCTGGATCATATTATTAGCAGGTATCTCTGAAAGTCTGTAATACAGTCAAAAATTTTCATCCAGGCTGGATATCACTTTCTCAGGTGCTAATAACATTAACCACAACCCAAAGCTTTAGCACCAGACTTTGAAGTAATTGCTTCATTGGTTGCAATCAAATGAGCTAATTTGGTGGTCCCTTTCTTTCTACACTCATCAGCCTCTTTGTTTTCTATACCCAGATACGTTCAAGGCTCTTACATACTATTTCTTAAACATGCCAAGAAATAGGCAAACCAAACTCCACATCTTTCTTAAGCTGGTGTCATATTTTTATCTTACCTTCATTGTCAAACATTTCAAACCAACAGTGAATGAGTCATTGTTTTTCAAGACCTTCCCTCTCTTTAACTTGATTTCTTTTCCCTACCTATTCATTGAAATCTCCCTCTTTAATATTACTGATAACCTTCTCATCACCTTATCTTGTACCATTTCTGTAGCATTCGGTATTGTTGAACAGCTTTTTGAAACACCATTGTCTTTCTTGACCAACCAGTGTCTTTGTATTATTCTTAGTTGACTTTTCTTTCCATACTTCCTTAACTCGTTCCTCTTCTTCCACTTCCTTCCTAAATATCATTGTGCTCTGAGAAGACACTGTTGGCAGTCTACCAGACACCTATTCCTCCCACCTGCCTGAATATTGAGTCAACGAGTGGAAGAGAGCAGGGCTAACAGAACAGTGGAGAGGCAAGACTTAGAATCCAAGCTATCTCTATGTTTCTTGCTTTGGGGAAGAATACATTATCTTATTTAAGCCAGTTCAAGGTGAGATTTTCTGTTTCTTGCTTCCTAAACCATCCTGTGACTTGCCCTAAACCCTTATGTCTGATATTTAGTGCTCCTTTTCTCAGCTCCCAACCCCTTGGCAATTCCACTCACCTTCCAGTGTTTCACTTATTAACTCTCTGGATGCAGGACCCCAAGTTGTGGCTCTCTGAACAGGAGCTGCCCTTTCTTACTTATAGTTGGATATCTGTCCCTGCATGTCCCATGCATAAGCCAAACTCATTCAATACTCACCATCGTAACCCCCAAACTAGCTCTTTCCTCTGACATCCTCACTTCTCACTTGGAAATCCCTTTTTGGTGTCAGCATCAATTCCTTTGTTCTCCTGACCTTCCATTACATTCTTGTGGCTCTCATTTCCAAAATGTCTCTCAAGATGTTCCTTTGGTCTTTATTTCCTCTGCTACCACCCTTAGTCATGGTCTAGTTATCTCTAAGCTAACCTAGATTCATAAGACATCTACCCTGTTTTTCTGCCTGTAGTTTGTGTCTAACCAAGTACATGCTATACAATGCATCAAGGTCTGCTCTCTAAAGCAGAGCTCTATCATCTCATTCACTGGCCAAAAACTTCAGTGATTTCTCATGGGCTCCTGAACAATGTGAATAACTGGACAGCTGTCAGTCAAGATCCTTTGTCCTTGGACCCAGACTACCTTACCAAACTCACGTCATTGAGTTAGTTTCAATTAATTTCAAAGCAGTCAATACTCAAGGTAAACTAGACCTGTTCCCAAAAGTGCTTCATACTTTTCAGCTTCCTTCCCTCATACAAGCTGTTTCTATTTCCAGAACTTTCCTCACCTCATGTCTGTGCATCCAAGCTATAGGTGACCTTCTATGCTCCCTTTAAATTTTTTTTTTTTTTTGGAGGAAGATTAGCCCTGAGCTAACTGCCACCAATCCTCCTCTTTTTTGCTGAGGAAGACTGGCCCTGAGCTAACATGCATGCCCATCTTCCTCTACTTTATATGTAGGATGCCTACCACAGCATACAGCATGGCTTGCTAAGCAGTGCCATGTCTGCACCCAGGATCCGAACGAGCAAACCCCGGGCCGCTGAAGCAGAACGTGCGCACTTAACCACTGCGCCACCGGGCCGTCCCTGCAAATGTTCTAATAAGCCTTTGTTGATCTTTCTAACAGGATACTGCCATTCCTTCCTTTGCACCAAATAGCACATTCTTTGTACCTCAATTATGATCCATTTCTCTTGTCTTATAATTATGTATATTTTTTAACTTATTAGATTATACAGTCTTTGATGCCAAAACTATCTTCTCTCTATAGATCCTGTCACCACTAGAATTTTGCCTTGCTTCATGTATTAGTTGCTGTTGCTGCTGTAATAAATTACCACAGATTTAATGGCCTAAGACCTACAAGTTCTGGAGGTCGTAAATGCAAAATCAGTTTCACTGAGTTAATGTCAGAGTATCTGCAGGGCTGGCTCATAGAGGCTTGAGGGAAGACTCTGTCTCCTTGTCCTTTCTCATTCTAAAGGTTGCCTGCATTTCTTGGCTCATGGCTCCTTCCTTCATCTTTCCAGCCAGCAGTGTAACATCTTTCTTCTATCATCATTGCCTTCTTCTTCTGTAGTCAAATCTCCACCTTATTGTTAGCACTACTGAGTTCATTCTGACTCTCAGCAACCCTGTGTACAGCAGAGCAGAGCAGAAGCCTGCCGGTCCTTTTCTGCCACTTTCTCACCTTCCAGTGCTGTATCAGACAATGCTCCACTGCTATTCACGGGGTTTTCGTGGCCAATTTTTTCAAAAGTGGGTAGCCAGATCCTTCTTCCTAGTCAGTCTTAATCTGGAAGCTCCGCTGAAACCTGTCCACCATGGGTGACCCTGCTGGTATTTGAAATACTGGTGGCATAACTTTCAGCATCACAGCAACACACAGCCAGCACAATAAAACAACTGACAGAGGAGTGGTGTGGTTCCTTGACTGAGAAAGGAACCCAGGCTGTGGCAGTGAGAACAGTGGATCTTAGCCACTAGGCCACCAGGGTTGGCTAATCTCTTACAAAGACACTTTGTGATAATCTAGCTAATCCAGGATAATCTCCCATCTCAAGATCCTTAATTTAATCACATCTATAAAGTCTCTTTTGCCATATAAGGTAACATTCATGATTCTGAGGATTAGGGTGTGGATAGCTTGGGGGGAGCTATTCAGTCTGCCACAGTTGATAATGATCTACCTAATAATATTTATAACACACTCTGTTCTGGGCACCAGTGAAACAAGAAAGACTAGGACCTGCATTCACGGATCTCACATTCTAGTGAAGGAGATAGAAATTAAACGGCCACACATTAATCATTTAAATTGTGAAGAATGTTCTTAAGTACAACTACAGGTTTAATAACAGAACATAATCCAAGTATATGACTTACTCTGGAAGGTCACAGAAGGTTTATTTTTTTGAGAAAGTGATGTTAGAAGTGTAACATGAAGGAAACACAGGAATTAAGGACGGCACAGAGAACAGCAGTCAGAGAATGATCTAGACAAAGGAAACAGCCTAAGGAAACATTCTTAGATATAAATACCATGGTATGCTGAGAAATGGGGAGGAGGCCTGAGTGGGAGTGAGGGGGTGGCATGAAATAAATGTGATGAACCAAGGCAGGGATTAGATAATGTAAGGACCAAGAGTTATGCTAAGGATTTTGTTCTTTACCCCTAGAGCAGTGGTTTTTAACCAGAGTGATTTTGCAACAATCCCTCCCTATCCTCCCCCGACCCACCCCCCCCCCCCGCCCCGCCCCATCCCGCCACCCCTCAGGACATCTGTATGAAATGGAGACATTTTTGATTGTCACAACTGGAGGGGTGGGAGTGCTACTGGCATCTAGTGTCAGGCATGCTGCTAAATATCTTACCATGCACAGGACAGCACCACAACGAAGAGTTGTCTGGCCTGATTGTCAACAGTACTGAAGTTAAGAAACCCTAATTTAAAACAATGGGAAGACCTCGAAAAGTTTTAAGCAGAGAAGTACCACGTTAGACCTATGCACAATATGCACTTCAAACAACCGAAATAGTAGAGCTGCTACTAGGAAAATGGATAGGGGAGCAAGAACAGATGTGGGGGTGTCAAACAGGGGGACAGGACAGAAATGAGGGCACAGAGAAGTGTGGCGGCTATCGAGGTAGATAGCATGGGCATACTGAAGAAATGTCAAGGAGCAAAACCCTATATGCCTGTTCATAACTGGCCATGAGAAGCAAGGAAAGAGAACATTCTAAAAATGACTCCGATGGTCTTAGCTTTGCAGTTGGGTAGGTAGAGATTCCACTCCCCAAAAAGGGGAACGCTTGAAGAGGACCAGCTTTTGGAGAGAAAAATCACACATTCAGTCTTAAACATGTTGAATTTGACATGCCTATGAAACAGCAAAGTGGAGACTTAGAGGAATTAGAGAAGGCCGAGTTGTTGATGTGATTTAGAGATATCAGTGATGGACAAGAATGAGGTCGTCTAGAAAAGACAGACTGAAATATGAAGACAGACTCCAGCTGAGCCTTGAGGAATTCTTTTCCACATTTAAAAGTAAAGTAAGGAAGAATAAGCTGGCAAAGGAGATGGAAGGAGCAGCCAGAAAAGTAAGAAGAAAACCAGAGAAGAGTAACATTTTGTTCTCAATGAAGAAACTATTTCAAGAAGGACGGAGTGTTCAACAATATAGAAGAGAGTCCGGAGATGCGGCAAAACGAGGACGGAACCATGTCCATAGCTGAAGCTCAAGAAGTAGTCAAGTGAATCAATCGAAGTGTTGCAGATTAAAGACTTTGGAATTTAACGAAAGCTTTCCTCTTTTTTTGTTTAAAGTCAAAAGCTCGTGTCTGAAGTGACAGAAATCCTGCCTTTTCGGGTTACCGTTCTCTTTCTTGGTTTGGCTTCGTAAACAAACCTGATCTCATTACCTATTCCACATGGCTCCTACTGTGCACCTGCAAAAGGACTCTCTCTAAGCAATCTAGGCTCTTGAGGAAACAAAACATCCCCTTTCCATTTCCAACATGGAAAGTCAATGAAGGGAAAATAAATGCAACAGAAAATATAAAGACGAATGTACTTATACAAGCAAATACTTTTTATTACTACACAGTAATCTTAATTATAGAGTCATTTATCACTAGGTAATTACCCTTGAACATTCCATGTAGATACATGTTATACTTTTATACATAATTCCTTAAATCAGTTTACACCCATCAGAAAGGCTGATCCTGCCAGCTACCTGCAAGTTTACTAATTACCTGTTATGAAACCTACTGATCTATCAGGAAAGGGTTAATTTTTCTCGCAGCATTCCCGTGGCCACCCTTTGAAGTAATTATCACACTATAGTAGGAAACAGACAAGCTATCTACACGTGAAATGACTGGAGCAGCTTGCCGTCCTTCTGTGCAGGTATGTGCACTGCTTGTTCTCCCCCAGGTACCTGGGAACAGCACACAGGCTTATCTGTAACTTCCTGCCATTGAGTCACAGCACAAAGTTGTGTAACATCTGAATTCTCTCTGGTTTCTACAGAGAAGACATGTGGAGGCTGCGCTCTGGTTTAACATATGGCAGTTTCATATTCTCTTCCTAGACACTCAGATCTTTATACTAAAGTCATTCTCTGTACCTGAAGCCCTGAGCACTTCTACTGGGCTGTGGACAATATTTATTAGAAACCAACAGATGGAAGCAAGATGACAGAGACAGGCCCAGATGTTGAGGATTGCCCTTGCACCATAACAGGCAATATTCCATAGATGATCCAAACACAACTACTCAGAACCATTTGCACACGATACCAATGACATCTGGATACACTCACAAAAATCTGAGAATGTCTATTCCGGATGGCGAATGCGTTCAAAATAAAAGGATTCCATGGAATGTATACTGGAAGAACATTTCTCGACAAATTTGGAGGAAAAAAAGGTCCTCCTTTAATTTCTGTCTTAATAATCCTTTTGCTATATTTATAAAGGTCAACAAATTTGGCATTATGCAAACCCTACTGCATTACGCGATAAACAGAAGGTGAGCAGTATAAGAAGACAGTTATTGCACTTAATGGTGCCACTGAAATGAGCGAACACCTAAATTGCACCAGAAACTGCATTAGTACAGGTAATGCAAAAGGTCCTTGTTCTTGGACAGAATTGCAACAAATAATCAGACCAAGAAGCTAAATACGTTGGCATATTGTCTGCTGCTCAGAATGGGATTAAAAATTAAAAACAAAAACAACCCTGTACCACATGAAACATCACAGAAATAAACACCTATGAATGAAGAGGAAGAGAAAGAGGGAATTAGAATTTCCAAACAAGTGTGTGGAAAATATAATAATTAAATAAGGATAATTATTAAATTTCTTGGAACAGAATATGTAGCCCCACAAAACAATTTAAAATCACATTTTCCACATTGTTTATTTGCCAATCAATCATGCATCATTTTATAACATCACCTGAATTTTCTTATGGTTCAGTTTGTACTGCAAACTTATCATGTGCTTACGGGTTATCTCTATAACTAGCTTCTCACATATCTTACTGCCCCTTCTCTGCATTTCACTTAGAAATCCAAACATACTTAGTGGAGACTCAAGACATTTAAATATATATATATTTTTTTTGGTGAGGAAGATTTGTCCTGAGCTAACATCTGTTGCCAATCTTCCTCTTTTTTCTGCTTGAGGAAGATTAGCTCTGAGCTAACATCTGTGCTCAACTTCCTCTACTTTGTATGTGGGATGCCTCCAGAGCACGGCCGATGAGTGGATTAAGGTCCACACCCGGGATCTGAACCCATGCACCCGGGATCCAAACCCACGAATCCAGGCCACTGAAAAGAAAGTGTGCAGAGCTTTAACCACTCAGCCAGAGCGCCAGTCCCTAAATATTTTTTTAAATGCAGTGTATTAAACAGAATATTAAACTTCCATATCAAAATGTAAACTCTAATGAAGTGATAAAAATTTCACCAAAATAATTTTAAGTATTCCGAGTGTTATGCAAACTATTTATCAAACAGCAGCAGAAAATGAACAGGTTCCATTTGCTTCTAACATTTACTCTCTCTTCAGCCACATATTTAAACCTTGATTTATAATCCATGATAAAGTCATCAATGGAATACTTATAATCCAGTATAAAGATGATGCTTTGTTTCCAAAACCTCTGTTTATCGTTTTCAATGGTTCACAGCACAACTAAGTTAATGGTCCTGTAATTACTGAAGACTGCATTTGCATTTACATGGTACTTTGCCAATAATTAGTATTCTTCCCGTCTTTTCTACAAGGCTGCTAAAAGTTCTTAGAGAGAGAAGGAATGCATATCTTCTTAAACTTTTAATTGAAGGTACATAAACCCTGGGAAGTAGAAAGATCATGGCTAAAAATGTCCAGGGGAGAGATCACCTAATCAGCTACAATGAATTTCCAATCTCTCTCATTCAAAAAGCCACTTGAAATCACAGAAGGTAAACTAGAAATCTCTGTTGAGACGCCACAGAGAAACAACATGGACAGCAGCTCCAGGAAGCATGACAGTGTACTTCCATCACAGATACTGAGCGACACACCCCAGGACAAAGCTCCAAGTCACTGCATCCCGCCTACGTCTCCAATTCCTCATGAGTAACAGGAAGGGCTGGGAGGAAAGAAACTGAGCTCTCAAGGGTTTTAACATGTTCTGACCATAAAAGTGCTAGAGTTGCATGATTTCAGGGGAGAGGATGATAAATTTTAAACAGGTTTTGCAGCTGTGCCACCTCTGAGAAAAAAGCACAGGCAAAGGCATTATTGGTTTTGTCTGTTTGTTTCTGTTTGTTTGTTTATTTCACATTGCTCTGTGTTCAACACACTCAAGAGTCCGTCCCAAGGAACGATGGGCTGTTTGTGGCAATTTCACTTTCAGGGAGAAGCTGTGATCTTAGAGTCTGTTTTTGATGCCAACAGAACTTTAATTCTTAGACAGTTAGGTGTATTTTTTCCCCAGAAAGGGCCTCTTTAATTATCAACGTCAAGATGGCTTTCCAAACCACGGTTGTGTTTGCTATACTGACCAAGGGGATCAGGAGGAGTGACAACAACTTTTTTATACAGTCACAGTTTTGATTTTGCTACGTGGGACATCGCAACAGAAGGACAGAATGAAGACTGGAGGAGAACTCCTAGTAAAGAACCGCTAACTACATGAAGACAAAGAAGGAACGTGTTAGGCTCATTATAAACATCACGTTAAAACAATCAAAGCAGACTATAAAAAGGCTCGATGTTGAGAAGTGTAACCGTATTGAAGTACTTTCTTACTGTAGTACTCTTATGTGATCCACCAGCTGCTCCCATAATTACTGTGTGTTTGGACAATCGCTTGGGTAAGGCATCTCATCTGTACTTCTTAAGATTTTTATGTGAATCACATCCTTATTTAACTGCTTTAAGGATAGGAAAATCTTCCCCATTTCTGAAACTCCTTGAACTTCCTTCGTTAGAAGACTTCTTTCTATCTATACCCAAACAAGTAGGAACAAAGAATGATCCTTCTTCCCTCTTTCCTGTTAAATGATGGCCTAGTCATTACCCTCATGAGACTATCATTAGACTGATGTTTTGTAGCTTATTAGCCTCATCTTATGAGTGATGGAACCTAATGAAAGTGCCATTTTGCGGGTCTAAAACAGTCTAGTATCAGCAATTCCATATGGTTCTGCATGAGTGGATTCTTATTTTTAGAAAAGTAGAATATCACAAAAACCAGATGATAGTACGCAGGAATACCAAGGCTCTGCTGACTCCTGAGCCATTTTTCTTCACTATACCTGGAGTCACACATTCAAATGCAGGGCAGCAGATGAAGTGTAGGTGAGAAATTGATGAGCATGAAAACTAAGGGAGTCATGGGGGCGAAAGTGACCTGAAGAAATGTTCAGCCAAAGCTGGTCCAATTTCTTAAAAAATGAAATAAAAATGGGAGCCATAATAATAAACACATGGACAGCTCACAGTCTCATCTCTCATGACTTTCTTATGACAGATTTATAATTACTTGAGCTTCCTGGTTATTCAAGTGCCTGGTAATATTCGACTGTATGTAAACAATCCAACTGGGATCATAATTGCCTACTAGTTGCTGCAACATAGATTTTGGGTTTTAGATGTAAGAGTTAATTCAAATAAAAGCAATTTCTTGTAACTATGTCTTACTTTACCAAACAAAGATTATATTCTTAAACTCAACCTTTTACTTCTTAATAGAGAAACTCTAAAGACAGCAAGCTTTGCATGTAGACACTGAAAGGTTTTTCTAGGTTAAATTACATCAATACATAATACAATAATCATTTTGAATGATAATAGCAATCCTATTACTACTAATTGCTATTTGATGAACACTTGCAATATTATTGATCTGTTCTGAGAAACTGTACAAACATTATCTCATGTAATTTCCATACATCAAACCTACATGGGAGTTATTTTCTCCAGTTTAGGAATGAGGCAATGAAGATCAGAGGTGTTTATCCTTAAACCCTCACATCCCCTAAAAAGCAGGTCCTTAACATTCACATCCATTATGTAAACAAGCGTAATGAATTAAAAAAAAAAAAACTCACTCACATGAAGCATTGCACTTTGAAAGATTCTTCTGGAGCACAAGAGATAAAGTATGTAACAAGAAACCATGGATAACTTTGCCAGGCATAGCGGGAATCTGACAACACCAGGCCACTGCATTTGCTACCAGCAGCAGCAACCTTCATTTCAGTAATCTTTCTTTTCCAGGCAGAGTTAGGAAACCAATGTTTTGGAGGGGTGAGCTGTTAGTTGATGGGGAATGGAGGGGGAGGATATATGATTAAATTATATAATAATAATGATAATACTATTACTAATGAATAAACTATATTTATTTTTTATTTCTGCCATATTCGAAGGGCTGTCCCAGGAGCCTTTGTGAGCTCCAGACAGGTTCTCAGCACCAGTGTCTCTGGCTCCTCCTCAAGGGACAGCTCCCGCTAATGAATTGTGTGAGGGTGATACATTCCTAAATGTTAACACAATAAAATGTTTCACAACATGGTGTATTATTGGAAGTAGTATATATGTATACATATAATAACTATATATAATATAGGAACATATATTTTTATGTTTTAATATGGAGAAAAGTAGACAACTTAGTCAAGAAGGTAAGAAAATGGAACTTTGCATCCATCCCTCCTAGAAATGTGTCACCCAGGACTCTCTCTTTCTCACATGATTTTCATACCTACTTTTACTACCATTCAGTCCATTTTGTCCAAACATCTTTTGAACTCACCCTCTCTACCCATTTCCACTTCTATTCACCTGCTTAAGTCCTTTGTCAATCTTTTGGCTGGGCTGTTCTGATAACCTCCTAACTGGCTTGCCGAACACCACACTGATTCCTTCCAATTTCTGCTTCATGCTATAGCCAGAGTGATCTTCCTTAAGCACAAGTCTGATCATATCACCCCCTACTTAGCATCCTTCAACAACTGTCACGTATAAAAACCAAACTGCACCGCAAAGCCAAGAAAAGGCCATTACCGTTGCCCTCCTGCCCACTCCACCAGCCCCAATTCCTGGCACTCCCTACCCACAACCATAGCCCCAATCATAGTAAGCCATTGCCAGTGCCCCCAACACACCGTGTTCTCTTTCCTGTGTGGATTCAAGTGTAAAGATTCAGCATGTGCGAGCTGGCAGCAGTCTACCAAGATCCAAAACCTACTTCTACCACTCACTAGCTCAGGTCTGGGGCAAGCTACTACATCTCTCGAAGCTGTGGTTTCTGCTGTAATATGGAGGAGGTGATTCATCAACTCAGAACTTAGCTGTAAGGATCAAAGGAGATAATGCATGGACAGCTGTCCATACAGTTCTTGACTCATGCACCTTTAATACTTGTAGGGCCTTACTCTGAGAGCTAAGAAGGCATTATACTTCACAGAACATAACCCAGCCCTCACAGAGCACAGATTCCACCGGAGATAGACAACTAAAAAAACAAAAGATAAATATATTATATAGGTGCTGGAAGTAAAAACTCCTATGAAGAAAACTAAAGCAAGACTAGCCAGCCAGGAGTGTTATTTTAGGTAGGGCAGGCAGGGAAGACCTTATTGAGAAAGTGGCATTTGACCAAAGACGCAAAGGAGGTGAGAAGATGAGCCACACAGACATCTGGAGAAGAACACTCCAGGTAGAGAAAAGGACAAGGCAAATATCCTGAGGTGGGAATGTGCCTGGTGAGTTTGGGGAGCAGCAAGGAGACCAGTGAGGCTGAAGCCAAGTTCGCCTGTGTGAGTCTCAGAATGAAATCAGACAGAAAAGCGGTGGTGTCACAGACTGTGTAGCAGTTTGGGGCCATTTTAAGGATACTGGCTTTTACACTGAGCGAGATGGAAAAGTATACGACTACTGCTGGCTTTGATCACTTAGTAATCTTTCTGGGAAATTTTACCCAAATCTTTCAGGCTGGGTCAGAAGCCCTTTCATTCTGCTCCCGTAGGGCACCTGGTCCCCCCATCACGGCATTTATTACAGCAGCCCGCTCACCTCCCAACTCAAGTGGTGGAGAACCAGGCTCTGTTATTCATCTCAGTATCCTCAATGACTTGTGGGGTGCTCCACATGCAGCAGTGATTCAACAATGAACAAATGAATGAAAGTTGAAGGAACAGACGAAAAATAAACAATGAACGCACTTTTAGAAGACCAAAAGAAACTGTCGATGCCATAGTGAGTTGAGCATACCATAGCAGATTCTGAAAACCATGATGGCAAAGAAGCACATGTCTTCCACTGACATCATGTTGGGATTTTTGGCAATTTCAGCAATAAGGTTCAGAAATGCTAGACTACTTCGCTAAAATTATTTCATTTTATTTTCAAAATTCTTGCATGTGTTATTTTAAATCTGTCTCAAAAATAATCCTATGCTTTTCAGATTTAAGTATCTCTATTTTCCAAATAAGGCAGTTGAGGACCAAAATATCAAGGGACTAGTGGCAGACTCAGTCCTAGAATTCAGGATTCCAAGTCCTGTGAGAAGGGCCCTGCTGCTTATATCAAACAGCTCTGCTTCTTCCAGCACAGAGCAGGGCGCAGCATCCCTATCAGAATGGCCGCAGCCTAGTGAGCTGAGGTGAGGCAGAAACACTGTAAAGACAGACTGAGATAACGAAACAAGACTGGGGAGGGAGGGGCAAGAACACAAGCAGGAAATAATCCCATTCTGCACTCACTAATCACAGATGGAGTCACCCTTTTGATGAATGAGACAATGTGGACCACAAAACAAGAGGTGCTGCCAAGAGCTGCCATGGAGACTTGAGCGAACAGTATTTAAACCAGAGTGATTACGGATGGTGTCTATTCTCCACATCGCTGTATTATTATATTGTATTTTTGTCAAATTCTAATGCTTATGTAGCAGCACCGTCTGTAATATATAATGCAAAGCAGCTACAGCGCCAATCAAAGACTAACAGACACTGTGCTTGGACCAGGAGAGACTCTGTATTTACTACATATGAGATCTTAGACATGCTTATTTATTTGATCCTAGGACTCAGTTTTTGAAATGGATATGACAATATCTACTTTAAAGATTTGTTACTGGATAATACATGTGGTAGAATATTAAAAATGATGAAGTTCTCTCTGAAGGTAAGAGATAATGAAAATATCTCTCCACGTATATTTATGGATTAATTATGTTGCCTTAAAGTTACATGATATTTTATTAAGACTTTACTTTATTATGAAATACATATTAAAGAATTTTTCTACCATCTAAGTAACTAGCTAACTACCATCTGAATAATAATCGGCACCTAAAAACAGAATCACACTCTATACTCATTTTTATCTTAGTATCACTTTTGAGTAAATAAATCAATTGAAAATGCCATTGCAGAGAATACAGAGACTTCCTTTTTCCCCATATATCCTGTGTCACACTTCCATGCAGCTAATAATCATTGTATTGCAGAAATAATCTAATAGGGATTTATTCAGCAATATGATTTCTATATTTTATGATGATGATATTGGGTTATTTGACCAGGAGAAGCTGTAAGAGTCTGTTATCATAAAGAAATAAGGGATACGCTACATCAAATTACTTGGAAAGCTAAAGTAAGGACATTTATTTCCTTTGTCACAGCAGCAATACAACCTCGGGCTTTGAGTCTAGGAAAGCAAATGAACAACATGACTGCATCTCCATTCTTCTTCCTTCTCACTCAAAATTGTGAGGAATATTTAGGACTAGTCAAACATCAGGGGGAAATCTGTCTTGTTTTTTTAAAAAATAATAACCTGATTATAAGTTTTAAAAGGTTATTATTCCAAGTTTGGCAATTTTCAAACTGCTGCAATTGTAAGATGACGTAAAAGAAAGTGACAAAGTTGAAGAAAATTGCACTTTGATGGGGAAATAAAATCAGCGTCAGGAGTGAGCTAGAAGAGAATGGAATCCGATATATCAGCCCACTGGCATATGAGTTCCAAACTGTGTAACTCTTGACAAATATTTACACAGTAACACAGCAGCTTAAATGTACAACTGAACATAAAAAAAAAATCTGTCAAACAATGTTACAAACGAATAAGGGAGCATATTTATTGAAATATGCATGGTCCTCGAAAAATAATTCACTTTTACAGAAGCACCCACAAGAGAAATGGTAAAAAAGGACAAATGACTGCACAGCCCTTCACACTCACTCAAGACAGTGGGGGCTCTGACTTCAGAAATCTGTGCTCTCAGCAGTAGGCATTTCAAACAATAAGGCTGATCGTTCATAATTATGGTATAAAACTGCTGTATGCACTATGGGTTAATATGAAATTAATAACTCCACATAAAAGAATCGCGGCATACTAACCTGAAAGTCTTTGAAAAGAAAACAAAATTAGTTAACAAAATGTAATGATTCTGACCATGACAACAGCTGCATGGTTTTGACTTTTTTAAAATACATGAGACAGTGGGTCTCCACAAGATAAGGACAAAGAAAAATGAATAAAGTAAATATCTTGAAAGAAATGACATCTTTGGCTAATGGATGACAGAATGTCTGAGTTTCAAAAATTATCGTTTCCCTAAACACAGAAGTGTTTCAACAGAAGCATCAATGTCGTATGTGTGTTAAAATGAAACTAGCCAGAGGCACAAGGAGACCATTGTCACACACAGCCAGTTTTGCTGAAATCTCATTGTCTAGACTTTGTCTGACTGGCTGGCCAACAAACCAAATGCTGGCAAGAGGACACAAGGACTGAGGATGGTCCTGAGGATGCGGAATGGCCCCAGAGGAGGCTGGGGGTGTGAGAGAGAGAACAGGCATTGAAATCGAGATGACAAATGCCATTAGATGAAATGTGGAAAACCAGGCAGATACGGAAAAAAGATTTTTAGAAAGTTTGTGAGATGTTTGGTAACATTTCTTCTTAGCACTCCAAACTTTAGCAAATATCTCCATCTCTCTTTACAGTTTAATCCTAAAAACATCTGGGTTGTCTATTTTCATATATTGCTACACGTAAACTCAGAGAGCCAAAAAACCAAGAACATTTATAAAGTAAACTTCAATTTCCAAAGAAGAGCAAGATGATAGTCTATAAAAGGGGAAAAAAATTAGTACCATGATGTAATATTCACCTAAATTACTAAATTTGAATAACCACTATTCTGCAGCATTTAATACATAAGATTTAAATATTCAGTAGTCATGTGGATTTTCTGTGACTATTTTCTCAGCATATCGTTTTAAGTAATTTAAAAATAAATGATGACGTAACAGCATAGTATTTAAGAGCACAGAATGTTCATATCAACTTGGATTTGAAACCCGGTTTTGTAGATATTGTTGTATCTTGGGCAACTTATTTAAATTATGTGTATTACAGTTTACTTTCTTCAAGATGGGGCTTAGGGCCAGCCCCAGTGGCCTAGTGGTTAAGTTTGGTGTGCTCCGCTTCAGTGGCCCAGGTTCAGTTTCCAAGCGTGGACGTACACCACGCGTCTGTCAGTGGCCATGCTGTGCTCGTGGCTCACATACAAAAAGAGGAAGATGGGCAACAGATGTTAGCTCAGGGCAAATCTTCCTTAGCAAAACAACAACAACAACAAAACATGGGGCTAAAAATACCTGCTCCATAGCATTGTTGAAAGGATTATACTACACACATGAAGTGCTTGGCACAGGCCCTCAGAAATCAATAAATCTTAACCATAATGGAAGTTCAAAGAAGGCAGGAATATTTGTGTCTTTTGATCACTGCTGTACAGCTAGCACACAGAAATGCTCAATAAGTATTTGCTGAATGAATGAGTCACTATTGTTATTACCAATAATTATTCTGAGAAATTTCCCTAAAGTACTAGCCTAAACATAATATGGTAGATTCTCATTATTCATTGTAGTTATGGTCTGCAAAGTCAATGTGAGCACTGAATTAGTGAAAAATGAACCACTGCACCTGGGGGAAGTAAAGGGTAGGTTCCTGTGAACCTCTGGTCACATTTTCATCAACCTATCAACACAGAACTCTGTTTATGTTTAAAAACACTGTCTTTGATACATACTGTTGATTCACTGACATTGAACTCACAGCCACAGCACTATATAATTCATGCCCGAATGAAGCTTACCTAACACACGTATTTTCTCCAGAAGGCACATCACAGCCTTCTTGCACTTAGTAGCATTAGACAGCACTTGAGCACTCTGCCTGAGGGCCATTTTAAACAACAAAATCACACACAAAACAGCTCAAAAGTAAAAATAAGGGCACTAAGTAGACTGAAAAAAGGACACGTTTTTATAATATGAGAGCTGGAACAAGAAGGCAGAACGTCACCTTGTTTGACCTTGGCTGGGAATGTGCACATCAGGTTACTAAAATATTTTACCACTCTGCGCAAGTCCTGTCAATGATGGCAAAAAAAAAAAAAATCATGAATATTGATTTACAGGTTATAAAAGAACTTTAGCAAGTAGGCAAATTCACAAATATGCAATCTGCAAATAATGAGGATTGACTTGTATCTAACAGGCAATATAAGATACCCATATAAGGATTACACCGTCTAATTCTGCATCTCTCCCCCTCACCCTCTCCCTCTGTTTAACAATATCTTAAATACTGCTTTGCAAGCATAAATACCTAATCAGTGCTTGTTGAATAGGAAGATGAGCACATGTTTTGGGGATTTTCAGTCCAATGGAAACTATACAACAGTACTGAGAACCTCACAACTTTGCTTCTCATCTTCAATATATATGGTAGTCATTCAAAAAATATTGTATACAGCAGGTCATTTTGAAGGATGTTACCTACAGAAGTATGGCCTTAAATGAACATTGTTGGGTTGTGGAACACTTAGAAGAAATTGAAATATGTTAGATGAGGTTGAGTAAATAGAAAGCTGATATAAAATCACTAGCTTCACTCTGGAATCAGAGGAGCTTATAATCACAAAAAGGTCAGATTAGGAAAAAACAGCCTGGAAGAAGAGGGACCTCACAAAGGAGAAAGTTGGTTTGCATAGTATATTATTAAAAATGCCAGTCTGTCATATCCTGTCACATCGCTTATAGCAACTGGCCTTAGAGGAAATTAATGTCCTACCATAACCTATCCAAGTTATTGCTCAGTGGCAAGCAATGAAGGGGAAAGATTTTTTGTCTTGACAGCTCTGTGTCCTGGGTGTGGGTTTAGGACTCCTCATTCCACTGAAGCTCAAGGGAAGAATTATTCTCTACAGGACCCATGAGGAACTAGGGACAGAGCACCCACCTTTTCTCTTTCTTCTTTTATAATGGACAAATAACAAGAGATTCAGAGATGTTTTCCTATTTATGCATCGTAATAAAGCTTTCCTATCTCTTGACAATAAATGAAATATTTTTATTCCCTAACAATGCCACATTCAGGTTCACTTCACTAACAAACACTATGCAAACTTCCTTTTACTTAGCTTTGGCATGACTTTGATGTTCTATATTAATATCTAGTCTTGTTATTTTAAAACTGTTGCAGGCTTATTTAGAATAAATATGGGTTTATTCAAGCAATAAATGCTTTAAAGTAAAATATTGTGATACAAGATCCCTTAATCTGCTCCGTTTCTTCCTCACTATAAACATATGCAAGATTACATATACATATGTTAAATATTAAAATTGTGATCACGTTGTATATGTAGTCTAGCGTTGTTTTTAATCATTTAATATATAATAAGTATGTCCACTATCACTAAACAGTATTTCAAAACAGTTCACATTACTTGTAAAGGCTGAATCATTTAAACATTTGCCACATGTATTATAAATATATTTACACTTTTTATGGATATCTATAATTGACTTTAAAATATTGAGCATGAATAGTGTGATAAGCTCAGGTGTTAGTGTAAGCCAGAGCCAACAAACTCTTTCTGTAAAGAGCCAAACAGTAAATATTTTTGGATTTTTGGCTCTTAAGGTCTCTGTTCCAACTGCTTATCTTTGTCATGATAATGCCAAAGCTTTGCCACACAGTGCATAAACAAGTGATTGGGCTGTGTCCCAATAAAACTTTATTTATAGATTCTAAAATTTGAATTATATAATTTTCACATCACAGAATATTATTCTTCCTGTGAATTCTTTCCAATTATCTAAAACTGTGAAAATTATTCGTTGCTCATAAGCCATAGAAAAACATAATGCAGATTATTTATTTCTGGAAAACTAAAGCTTTAGAGAATTTATAAGTATATTCTATCATTTATTCTAAAGTGTAAATATTACAATTATTCAAGCATAACTTATAGCAATAGGCACATTTCCCATCCTCTATCTAATGCCACCATATTATTCTGTGCTATTATTAAAAGTGATTAAAATATAATTTATATTTTAGTCAACTACATATATATTTGGATCTATATATGTGATATGCACACACATATATAATTATATCTAGCTAGTTAATTATTCTTTTATTTTTTTAAGACTCTTTTTTTAGAGTTTCAGATTTACAACAAATTTGAGAGGGAGGTATAGAGATTTCCAGTATACCCGCTGCCCCTACACATGCGTAGCCTCCTTCATTATCAACATCACTCACCAGAATGGTACATTTTTTTCCACAGAGAAATTCCAGGATGAAGCACTCAGGGGCCATAAAGGAAAAGTCCTACAGGACGAGGAAGGTAATGCCCACGAGTGCTGAGGGCTGGATGAGGCTAGAGTTAACTAGAATCTGCACCCTCCATCCAAAGTGGGTAAGAGCTACTCAAACCCCAGTCAATCCTTCCCAAGAAGAAGGTAGTTTCAAGCTTCCAAATTTTCAAAAGAAATAAAAACATGTAGTTGGCAACCAATTTTTTAAAAAAATCTTAACACAGTCCAAACAAAATAAATATCTAGGCCACAGTTTTGTGACCTTGGAATCAGGAGATGGCCACTAACCACAGGAGCTTGATCTATTGGGTGGATTTTTCCAGCAGGAAAACAGGGTCTTTACAATCAGCAAACCTGCATGGTACTGAACCATGCTACTTTTTAGAGCAACATGCTCCCCTCTTGCTTTTAACTGGGTTTTGTAGAGTCAGAGTGTAGCACAGAGGCACTCCCAGGCTACACGCACATCTGCATTGTCCCTGGACAGTTACATCTCCTCCAACATCAGTATATCTTGAAATAACATGTGAACCCTATTCTAACATTTATTGAGCAAATCCTACATCAAGGTACTGCTTCAGTTGTCTCAAGGATTTAGAGTCAAATAAAACATGGTCTCTGCCCTCAGGGATAAGACAGATAACTCTGCACAGGAGTATTTAGTAAAAAATAAACATAAGACCTTTGGTCTTTTGTGTCTGAAAAAGGTAATTTTTAAAAAGACCAGATTTGATTTATTTATCTGGATATCTTGTATGTTTCCCAAAGAATTAGAATTTGGAAGAAAGATACAATATATTTTGATTGGAAGCAAGTGTCTTTGATCAGAACCAACTGGTAACTGAAATACTTAAGAAGGAGCAAAGGAATATTATCCTGGAGGGAGGAAATTAAAAGAATCATCTCTTGTCTGAGGGATTCTCATGGAATTTTAAAAGACAATATATAGTATCTTGGTACTTTTACTGGAATCTTCATCCCAAAGCAGCATTAGTCCACAATCCTACGATTTTTGCATCTTTCACAAGGAGGATAGAAAAGAAAAAAGGAAATGACTCCTGAATCAAAAATCTGAACATGCTATTTTAATAGCAATGACTAGAAGACTAGATGTAGTCAAACTCCTTTGAAATTAATTATCTAAGAAGGCTCAATAGTGCTCATCCCATCAATCTTGTTCGGGCTTGACCTCAAAGGACCACCTACAAAGGTGTGAAGACAGCTCACACTTCAGAACAATTCCATGCATGGCCTTCGCTGACATTCACGACATGAAGATTAATTAAGAAGCCTTCTCAGAATACAGATGCCTACCTAATGAGGATTGAAGCGACACATACCATTTTTCACTTAGGTCAAGAAACAGATGACAGAGAATAGCAGATGGTTAACTTTAACATGGGCCTGACGAAAATATGAGTGAGTGTCTCTCAGTTCTCATGAGTAGAGTGTTGAAGGCACCTCAGTCACACAGAGGGATCCTGGACCCAAGCCCTGAGCATCAGGGATGCAGCTCAAGTTCTGGTTTCCAGATGACAGCAAACATTAGTGGAGGTCACAGAGCTTTAGAACTGAATGTGTTAGTCCTAGAGGAGTCCATTTATATCAGTTATAATGGATGCACCCTAACCTTTAACCCATAATAAGACAAATACATTTAAGCTCACATCTAAATGAATATATTTTCAGCTTGTTTCTTTGGAGACCCTCTGTCCAACCTAATTATGATATAGCTTTCACAGTTTAGTTGTGGCTCAGAGTTAGGAAAAAGGGGAAAAGCTGCCTAAGAAAACTACAGTTATGTGGCACCCTTTCCTAAAACTTGCTGGAATGAAGGGAAATAATAGAATCACATACAATAAAAATGGAAAGTATCTACCACACAAATGCAAATCCAGTGAAATTCAACTGAGGACACAGAAAGCCAACGTGTTTCTCTCCAGAGCTCAAGCAGAAGGCAGACTTCTCTGGAATTAAGTGAGAGAATCCTCAGGGTCTCAACCAATGATCTATTTTCTGACAATTAAACTAGCAAAACTGTCTAGAGATGAAGCCAGAGGGGGAAGCAAGAAAAAATAGCTACAAGCATTGGAAGAGCTAACATTTGTCAATGGTACAGGACTAAATCATCTCCAAATAGCCAGTCAAACACCTGTGAGGGAGAAATACCACACTGACCCTTTGCTGGGATGACCTGCTTCTTTGCCTGGAGCTGGGTCTCCAGGCCAAAGGATGATACAGATGGTGTACAGAGAAACAGAATGTACCTGAGCGGTACACCAGACAAAATTACTTCCCCCACCTAACTACATTCTTGACCAAATCATGGGCCTCTATTTAAAGCATATTAAGAACAACTTTTAGAAAAAGAAGAGATGAAGGGGCTGGCCTGGTGGCATAGTGGTTAAGTTCTCACACTCCACTTCAGCAGCCTGAGGCTCACGGGTTAGGATTCACTGCAGGACCTACACATCGCTCATCAAGTCATGCTGTGGAAGTATCCCACATACAAAATAGAGGAAGACTGGCACAGATGTTAGCTCAGTAACAATCTTCCTCAAGCAAAAAGAGGAAGATTGGCAACAGATGGTAGCTCAGGGCCAGTCTTGCTCATCAAAAAAAAGAAAAAGAAGAGATGAACATAATATAAAATGGAAAAATCAAAAGGCAGATGAGAAAAATAATTCAATAAGCTGCCAAACTGTATATATAGCCACACTGCATTTATGTAAAAATATACATTATAGGTGGGCATGTAAATAATATCTGGGATGATATATCTGAAAAAGTAAACAGTAGATACCTGCGTAATGCATAGAGGAAGGAATGTGAAACTTCTACTCTTTACTGTATTCACATAGGGACATTTTGATTCTCTTGAAATATCGTTAAAAAAAGATTTAAGTTGAGTTTAGTCTCTGAAGAGACAGAATATCTCTCCAGGGGAGTATTACAATGTAGTGTCAAATTTGAACTTTTACCATATCCATTTCCTGCCAAATCCTCATCCTCACATGCTCAGCACCTCCCTGCTCTTGACCCCACTCCCATTCCTACCTTCCCTGACTTCCCACCCACTTCCACCATGCCCTGAACTGCTCCTCTACAGTAACCAGCAAGCTCCCCTACATCCTCCCCCTGACTGTGGTGGACAGACTTTAGAGTCCCCCGCTGATGTCGTCTCTCTACTGGTGTTCACACCTTTTCGTAATCCTCCCCTCTTGAGTGTGGGCAGGACCTGTGATTTGCTTCTTACCAACAGAAGATGGCAAAGTGAAGGGATGTCATATCTATGATTATACAACATGATATAAGACTCTATCTTGCTAACAGACTAGCTTGAGAGAGTCTTGGATGGTTTGATGAGCTAAGCAGCCATGTTGAGAAAGCCCACATGGCTTGGAACTGTGGGCAATCATGAGAAAACACAGGTAGCCTCTAAGAGCTGAGGGCAGCCTCCAGTCTCTAACCAGAAAGTAGCCTGGGCCCTCAGATCAATAGGTGCAAGGAAATGAATTCTGCCCAAAACCTGAGTGAACAGGGAAGTAGATGCTTCCTCAGTCGAGCCTTCAGATGAGAACCCAACCCAGCCCACACCTTGACTGCAGTCACATGAAATCCTGAGCAGGGGACCCAGCTAAAACCATCCCTGGACTTCTGACCCACAGAAACTATGAAATAATAAATGTTTGTTGCTTTAGGCCCAAAAAAATACCCTGGAAACCATTTCCCTTGGTGTGATCTGAATCCTGGTGGTAAAATCATGGGCAGGCCAGAGGAAAGGGTTCAGGAGGCCTTCTCAAGACCTGTGTTCTCCAAATATTTTTTAAAAGCCAACTTTATTGAGGTAAAATTTATTTTCAGTAAAATTCATCCTTCTTAGTTATAAAGTTTAACAAATCATGACAAATGTATAAAGTCACATAAGCATCACCACACTCAAGATATGAAAGACTTTTATTGGCCCAAAGAGTATCCCCTTGCTCCTTTCTTGTTGACCCTTTCCTGACCCCCAGGTATCCACTGATGAGATTTCTGTCTCTGGTTTTGTCTTTGTGAGAATGCCTTATAAGTGGACTCACGTATTATGTAGTCTCTTATGGTCTGTCTTCTTTCAAGTAACATGATGATTTTGAGATTCATACAGTTGTTGTATGTTTTAGTCATCAATTCCTTCTTATTTCTGAACTTGCTCACCAGGGAAGCTACTACAGTAAGAAGGTGAAAACCAGGCATGCCGTCACTATGACTTTTGACGACTTGCGACTTCAGAAACAAAGCAGGCCTGTTAGAACCATCCTCCTCGACAAGCACAAAGCTAATGACACTCCTGCAGAAAATCCTCCATCTCCATTCATAGAGGACTATTCAGTGAGGACCTCTGTCTCATTTCTGCCTTCTTAAACTCATGCAAGTGACCCAACTGGTAAAAATCTCAAACGAATCCAAAAGTCTACATGACAAGGAGCCTGAGAAACGTATTTTTACCTTTCCAGCTTCTATAGCTCAGGAAGATATCTCAGAAAAAGGCTAGAATAGATGATGAGTGACAATCCACCATGCCCCAAATACATACTAAATGTTACAAGTTCAACTACTTTTTAGATTAAACCTAAATAGAAATAGAAATTGAAATGTTTTCTTCCCACTCTCTGTTATGCAAATCACATTTTATAAGTGAATATTTTAGACCAACAACAACTCATGATTACATAGCCTCTAAATTAAAAAGGGACACCCCCTGAAATAAAAGAAAATGAGGAAAAGCTTCCTAAAATCCTTGCAGGTCTTCATTGTAGATAAATCTCTTTGACTTTCATTAACTTGGGAGTGCTCCGTATCTATATCTTTAAAGTAAAGAGACAGAGTTAAATATTTCTAAGAACTTTTCAACTCTAAGTTCCTGTGTTTTGCTAATTCTAAGACAGCAGTTATAACACTAAATGGTAACTCAGATATGTCCAGAGAAAATATATTAATGTGATTATAAATATGTTTTAAAAGGTGTCTTTAGGTTTTAGCCTAAGGAATAATTGAGTAAATTCATCAGTGGTAAAATATGAAAATATCCAGTGGAGAGTAATCAGCTGCACTTCACTTCTAGAATAGCATAAAATGTGCCTGAGCTGATTAAGGAAGAAAGCCATTAAACATAACCAAAGAAGGCTGGAAAATCTCCTACAGTGAAAGGCTTTAAGTAAGAAAAGATCACATCCTTATGCAAAGGTTTAATTGTGGTTCTTTACAGACATAAGAGAGATTCTGGTTTTTCTAATAATTATAACACGGACTCTTTTATTTACACACTATTGTATCTGCTAGGGTGTGCCCATTTGTACAACCTGAATAACAATGTCTAAAAACCAGAGGTTTATTTTTCTCACATGCTGAGTATGGAAGTGTTTAGTCCAGGTCTTCAGCAGTCTGGTTCAAGAATGCTGAAAGATCCAGGCTCCATCTTTCTTAATGCTTCCCCATCCTAGATGTGTTGCTGGCCAACTCAGGGCCATGACCTGCTGTTGTAGTTGTAGGCATCGGTCCACATTTGAGTCAGAGATAGTAGGGAAGGGCAGAACATCAACCACTTTTAGGAAAGCAAGATTGTCTCAAAAAACTCAGTAGGTTTCTGCTTTTATTTGTCAGATCTGTGCCTGAGGGCACACCTGGCTACAGAAGAGGCTGGAAGATAAAATTTAGTTTTCCCATTTTTAGAGCAGACACTAGAGAAAGTGGTTGAACTTGGCCAATCCACAAGGCCTGGCGGAGACATTACAAATTCAAAGTGCTTTTATCACCATTAGTCTTTAAGGATATTAGCCGCTAGAGTTAACTCCCAGGCCACAGAGGTGTGAATTATCTCTTATTCGGTGATTACTGATTCTGGAAAAATTCTCAGCTACACTGTGACACGGTGTGTGTCTATTTCTTACTACAATTTAATCATGTAAAAACATCTTTTTCTCTGATCTGTTAACACACTTGTCAAAATGTCAGATAAAATGAGATGAACTAATACCGTATTCCAAAATTGTACACAATAATGCCAAGCACTTTCTGAGTTATCTTCATTTATTTTTTCCTGCTTACTAAGAACATACAGTGAACTGCAGACACAATGTACAAAGTTAAAAGTTATGCTGAAAGTAAAAAGCACAGCACAGAGAGAACTGCCTCCATCATTTTTGAAATGGTAGACAAAGTATGAGATTACACAAAAAGAATGCAAGTAATCTTGTCAGTAAATATAAGACAGGGCTTTTTTTTAACATAGAGAGGTTTTGTAAAGAACAACAGTTTAATATTAAGCTCACGTTTTGTTAGCTAAAACAACTTATAGTGAAACTGTCATCTAAGTTTTACTTTTAAAATAGAAAATACGTTCATTTAAATAAAATTAAATGGACATACTATACAAATCATATTGGTAGACTACTACCAGGAGGTAGTTCTTTAGGAAAATGCCTGCACTGCTTCACTTAAAATCCATGAATGCTACGTATTCTGTGATATATGGAGTATAAAAACATTTTCATTTTAGAAATTAACCTAACCCCATAGGGATCTTTCCATTTAGTTAGGGAGACCAGACATACACAGAAAACTCTAACACGAGTTAGAAAGCACTAAGGGTCCCAAGAGAGGTGGAGGCAAAGGAGAGATGAGTATTCCTTAGGGAAGCTTTAGAAAGCCAAAACCAATTAATTTGAATCTTGACCGGCTTAACTTTGTCTCCACTCCCTAAATCACATGAAGGTTTAATCTAGAAGGGTGCACTAACTCTGGCCTGTGACTGTCAACATTCAACCACTGACCAAATGCCGTCACCTTCAGCTCTCTCAAATCCCTCTCCATTCCCCAGGCTACCTCCTTGGATTAGGCTCTCATTTTTTCTCTCCTGGAGTTTTGCAAAACCTCCTAACCTCTCAATTTGATTCTCAACAAGGCTGCTGAGGTCATTTTTTCCCTAAAGGATAATCTGATTCTAGCATCTCCCTGCTTTAAAACACAACCACTGTCACCAAAACCAGCAGCACCATCTCTAAATGTGATTTTTGTGGAAATCAAAACTCCTTATGTTTGAACACAGCATCTTTCATTATCACTAGAGGAATGGCCCAGTTCTCAAGTCAGAGTGATAGAGAGGGTGACCCAGAAAACTAAGAAACAAAAATGGATGGGCAGCAGTCCTGAGCCCTCTGTTATTCCTGGGTAATCTCATCTCTCTGGTCCTCATGCCTTCTGTGACACCATGCAACACTGTAGCGGCATCGCCTGCTCCTCAAATTCCCCTGATGCTGAGAGCTAATTCCCCCACTGTGCCTGCTGGCAACTTCAGACGGGGACTACCGACTTCATCCTCGGATGGCCAGTCTGTGAGCTCACCTCATTGGCTCTGGAGGCCAGACGCGGCAGACTTAATGACTAGAGAGTGAAAGAAGAGAGAGTTACTTGGGGAAACTTTCATAGTCAACTGATTCTACTTCAAGGGGTATATTATCCATCAGTGACATGTTAGCTTTACTGTTTTAACAAGTTCAATTATAGGTAAAAGTAATAAACCTTCTCTTGAATAGTATTGTTAGGATTATCTCTTTGATTTCAGCAAAAGCATACAGAAGAAAACTCAATCTATATGATCTGGATGGCGACTAGAAGGGAAACCAATTAGAAAGGTTCCTTGGCTACTTCCTCCCTGGTCTTCACTGATTTTGCTTCTACTTAGTCTTCAAGGCTCTTCTCATCTATGCAGGCTAGGATTAAGCATTTCCCTTTCTGTGTTATCATATGGCACATTTGTCATAGTTTTTATCCTACAATGCTGTCAGTCATTATACACTTTCCTGCTCTATTATTTAAACCTCTTGAAAGAGGCACAATTTTTCATTCATCTTTTCAGTTCTGGCATATAATAGTTCAATAAATGTTTGCTGATTGGGTACAGTTGAATGAATAAGTGAATGAGTTTTCTCAAGACCCTACTGTATACCTAACTTGCTGTTCCTCTTCCTATATTAAGTAAATGATCTCATTTAGCATGCTTCTTGCAAAGCTCCTCAGTTGACGCTCTCAAATACCAGCTCAATAAATCTGAAGAGATACAGGGGTAAGTTTAATTTCAACTGCATAGCGTCTCCAATAGTTCTAAGGAATTTATTCCCCAGCCTTGAGATATAAATCTTAGGCTGTGTCTGTTTGATAAATTAAATACTTCTTGGAAGTTAAAAAAAATCAAGTTGGTTAAATAGTTGTGAAGAAGCCTAAAACAGTTTTCATGCTAACTATCTCAGATACAGCAAAAACAACATGAAGGATGTCTAAACTTTCTCCTTCGTTGGCTTATTAATGGAAATCCTCAAGGGTAGGTCTGGGAAAAAGGAACTGATGATCAATCATAAACTTTAGCTCTATGCATCTCGTCTTCTCACTAAATGCCTTAGCCTGCCAGCAGCTACAGCTCTAAATTCAGGACAGTGGACCACCACAGCAGAACTGTCAGCAGACAGGAGAAGGTTAGGGTCGAGCTAACTACCAGCATTAAAGTTTTTGCTTAATTACTCTTTTATTCTTTGTCACAGCAAAACAAAATACAATGCAATCTGACCCCTTGCTTATTAACATCATCCATACTTTACCTTCAAATATCATTCTTACCGACTTAATTCTCAAAGGGGTGTCACTGAAATTCACATTCTTCTTACCTACAATTGGTCCTATTTTGATGACATTATTTTTAATTTAATTGGCATAGTCCTGATTCTAACCTGTAATGTACTTTTATGCCACTTACATATGGAAATGTACTTCTGTCAGTTTCATTGGTTTAATACCAAGTTATGTTAAACAAATGTTCAGGCTTTACTATCGCCTTTTTAAATAAAAAAAATAAGCAGATATTCTTAGACAAATAGCACATAAAATAATAGTTAATATTTATTGTGCATTTATTACACATCATGCACTGTCTTAAGCTCTTTACATATATTAACTTTGAAATCCTCACAACCCTGTATAAGGTAAATAGCATAATTAACCCCACATTAACAGATGAGGAAAGTGAAGCAGAGAGAGGTTAAATAATGTAATAAAATATATTTTAACAAGTTCAGTTATGGATAACCTTCACATCCACACATTCATGTTTTTCCACATACTAGCCACACAGCATCAGGCAAGTTAATGTATCTCATTAAACCTCAGTTCACTCATGTGTCAGCTGAGCACCGTAATTGTAGATGTTTCTTTGTGGGGAGGACTAATAAGTTAATGTGTGTGGCACAGCTGCCTGGCTCAGAGGAAGTCCTCAGTGATTTTTAGTTAATATTATTATTACTAAGAATTCAAATATAGGCTTCTAGTCTTAGATCTGGAGCTTATAGTTTGTGTAATGTTGGAGAAGACACTTAGCCCAGTGCCTCTCCAGTTTCTTTTCCTGTGAAGTGAGATTAGTGAAATGTCCATTGTCAACCCCATCGCGTAGTGCGAGATCAGATCAAACATGTTTGCAGAAGTAGTCGGCAAACTGTGAAGAACTATACGTAGACAAACTATCACTTTTATTAAATTAACTGGGAGAAAATTGCTTTGACCTTTTATTACACAAAATACCACTTCAGAAAGTTTCAGAGTCCCTGAGCTCACACAGCTAAATGTTTTCACTACATTTTTTTATGGCAAAGTGGTAGATGATTTTAAGAAAACAGCTTTCAGGAATATATTCAATAAAGCAACTCTCAGAGATTTTCTTGGGATACAGACCTGTCTGAATTTTTGCAGTCCTTGCTTCTATAATTATGGATGAAATCCAGGAAATTTAGCATTCCCACTAACCATAACAAGGCACCAAGAAAATGTTGCAATGTTTTCAGCATTTGTTCTTAATTCACTAAAGGACATACAGGAATGCCAAGTTAAAAATAATTTATAAAGATAATTTAAATAAAAATATTATTGTGCTAATAAAGGTCAAACTCTAATTAAATGTAAATTCTCTTATTTATTTGAAATCTTCATCTTCCAGTGATGCTGAGCACATGGGTATGATTTATATAATATTTTTACAAATTAGGGTTATAAGGATTGCTTTTGCATATGGCGAAGAGAGGGTAAAATAACACTACACAGTCATCCTTTCTAGAAACCGGAGTTTAGTAAGTTCCCATATTTACCATACTTGATGACTTAAAATAGGTTTAAAAAAACAAGACAAATACAGTAGTTTGACAAGGAAAGTTTGTATAAGGTTAATTCTTGCTAATTATATGCCATAGTGAAAATGGGGAAATGGTACTGAATAGCAGCATATGAAAGTAGGGTTATTTTGAAAATAAATTCTTCTTTATGAGCCTAGGTGTCATGCTGAAGATAAATAAAAATAAAGTTATGATCACATTCTCTACAAAAATGGTACGTACACAGTGTTGCAAATTGGGTAGGAGAAGGAATAAATGAGAACTTAAGATATTTATTTCTTCCTTTGAAAAATACTGACTATGACCAGACAGAAATAGTAAATATAGTTAGCATTTTTTTCTCTTATTTTAGGATGAGAGAAATAAACATGAATGGGATAGTTCACCTATCCCATTTGTTGCTGTTGTATAACTACTGTTGTTATTATAAAGGCTGGGTTAAAAACTATTTATTCTTTGGGGAGATATTTAGCACCTCGCTACATAAGAAATACATGTATGCCCATACACAGATCAGTTCTTCTAGGACTTTCATCAGGAAGATAAGACTCCTACACCAACAACCTCAATGTCATCGGAATATTTAAAAATCAGCTCCTTTTAAATGGGGAGAAATAAAATTTAACATAGAACTACAATTGTGCATCTTTCTTAGAGTACAAATTACAAGAAAATTTGTGATGGATTTGAAGATTAAAATAAGTGGATTGAAAAAAGTCAGTCAAAGAAATCTAAACTTGCCATCCTGACCTACAGTTCTGGAGGGATGGCAGAGGCCACCCTGAGGATTCCAAGTCACACTCGTTCAAACACGTCAAGTCTGTAATAAGCCTGCAGCTTTGACAGCAAGTTAAATATTAGCTTAATTGTAAATGACCCTCTATATTTAATTTTGTTACATGAGAAGTGTTATGTTTGCTGTGAGTGATGGCTTAATTTATTTTTAAAGAGAACTTGAAAGATTTTTCTTTCAATTGTATTTGAAAACAAAGTGAATGAATCTGATGGAAGAGTCCTCCTGTGGAGCTACAGTTGATAGGAAAGGGAAAAGGGAGACTCCAGCAAAAACTGAGTTGGGTCAATCTTCTGGATAGAGAAACAAACGCCTCAACAAGTCTTTAAATGTTTTTATCTTCCTAGTGATAATGACATGTTTTTAGTGAACAACTCCACATTTTTCTAAAGATCATTGCCTGAATTTCTCTCTCTCCTCTCTAATACTTTACTCAGGTAAAGTTACAGAGCATAACATTTGTTGCCTTGATCCTTTATTTCATTTACGTACATTTACAGAGGAGTGTGGAAGCAAACTTACTTTAAAGGCAAGGAAAGTTAGATTCCAGTCCCACTCTGAAATTCAGAGTGCCACTCTGAAAATTGCAAGTTGCAAAACCTCTCTCAGTCTCATCTTCATTTTAACTTGGGGATAACACACTTTCCTCATATATAGGTTGTAAGGATTCAGGAAAATAAAGAATGAAAACTTATTTCTCTGGTGGCACATAATCCTCAGCTGTTATTATGATGATCATCATTATTAGGAGCAACAAGAGCAGTCAGGTAAACATAAAATACTGTAAGTGCTTTGGAAACAGGATTTCTGTCTTAGATTGAATTTCCCTCCACTGCCATACCCTGGCTGACTGATAAAAAAACATGTGCCCCAACTTAAAATCCAGTACTGTCTGGGCAAGAGTTCATTTCTATGGCCAGTGCAAATGTGCACAGTACTATCATGTGTAAACTTCTCATTTACTTATTTCACACAAGAATGCCACAAGAGACTGCCAAAGGCTTTACTGAAATCAGGAACAATTACATCTTCAGATTTTCACTGCTCTTATCTGTATGGTAATCTATTTTCAAAAAGGAAAATAAACAAAAAACAAGGCAGTGTTTAATGGTTCCTTCTTAGTAAACCTTGACTGGCTCCTTGTGATGACTTCTTGTAGGAGTATTCAAAATAATTGACCTAATAGCTAATTCCAGAACTCTCCTGTTAGTTAATCAAAGTCTTTCTGCCTAAGATCCTTTAACCAACTACAGAATGTTGTCCACACCACAGCTGTATGTGGAAAGCAGATTTCGCTATTCTGCTCTTTACTGAAGACTCAGTTTTGGGAAGTCTTGCCAGGAGTCAATATTCTGGAATACTTCAACTCATTAATAGCTTTTTAAAAGCATCTTATATGCATCTTAAGATAGAAAAGAAAAAGTCATGGGTCTGCCTTTAAAAAGCTTACTCATCAAGTCCCAAACACACGATTAAGCCAGGACTCATTTGGCTGTAAGTGACAGAAGCTCAATTTGAACTAGTTTAGGCAAAAAACAATAAGAAAAAAGAATTTATTGGAAAAATACTGAGATATCTACTAAGTCTTTCAAAAAGTTGAACCCCCAAGCATTTTGGCTTGCTTCACAGGGCAGAAAACAGGGCCTCTAATTACCCAAACTTCATAAGCTAGACCACCAGACTCCAGCCAATACACTGCTGGGACAAAAAGACTCAGAAATGTGCTAGTGTGCCCACGTCTGCTCAGGTTTTCACTACAAGGCCATCAATCCTCTGTGGCCAGAACAAACACTGTGCATCTGGGATTGTACACAGAGTAGGGGCTTAGAGTGAGCCTGGCAGCCACTCCTAAGAGTACTCCTGCAGTACACTTCCGCATGCCTTAACACCAGATCTGAAGTGACAGTGTGTCATTATAAAGTCACAATGCTTAAAAAAACACAAATCCCAGCAACAAAAAGAGTAGCAATTCGGTTCTGCACACTGCTAATTAAACAGTGTAAATAATAAAATCTTAAATGAAGGAAGCTATTGTGAAAATGCAATTTGCCATTCATTCCTTTATGTACAGAGGATCAAAAAGGTAAAATTCGGGCAAATAACCAAGCATATCACATTACAGCAAATAAGGAAGCTGATTTACTTGGGTTAAATTATTTTAAAATTAAATATGAAGTAACATTGCTACTGAAATATTCACATCAGGACCTTGCAACTCTTTATCTAAGTATTTTAAATTTCTTCTACTTATTTTCTCTCTACATACAATTCCTAACAGTTATTTATTTAATTATTCATTCAATCTAAATTGAATTACCACTAGTTATGAAATTGCAAACTACTAGAGTCTTGATACTAGGAATTTTGTTATCAAATAGAGATCATTGGAAGAGGCACAAAATGAATTTCACTAAACTCACTATTAATGCTTTCTTAAAGATTTCGACAACGTGAAAGAAACGTGTGGATTCATTTCACTTACATAAAACAGTCCAATAGAAATAAAACCTCAGAACTCCCAGAATGGATTTTACACAATCCGCTCAACCTCAGTGGTTAGAAGTGAAATTTATTACTATTATTACTCATATTATTAACAAAATGTCAATTTTCTTAATCGTTAACTACTGTGCAACTTCCACATTCCAGGCACTATGAAAGGTCCTTCCTACAGTACACAAAAGAAGGGGGATGCATCAAAGGGACACAGGAGCGTCCTTCACAGCATAATTCAAACAGTGGGTAACACCCTTGAGATTTCACTGGGACTACCTGAAATCTATCTCACGTTTTATAAGAATCCCAATGGGCCCAAGATTTCTGCAAACCACAGGCCCTCCCATTCTTCCAGTCATCTCTGACTCAGAGCTCCTTATTCCTTAGGAAAGAACTCCTCCTTCTCCCAAACACAACAACTGTACCATATGCAGACCAAGATGATGAATGCAACTTGCTTTTTTTCATTTTCCCCCTGACTTTTTGATATCAGACTTGGCATGAGCTGAGATTTGACCACACTCTTGTTTCAGAGGATTTTAAATCACAGAAACACAGATGATCTGATTATCAAGGGTTCTACACACATGTGTTTCTTTAGTGCTTTATGAAGAGTTTAATCAAGAAAACTGAAAGAGTGATCTACATATTCTTGCAGAAAGTTGAAATTTAACATAGTTAAGTATATTCAAGGAGCTTCAAAACACCTCCCACACTCTCTTCAGCATTATACTTATAGACCATCTCATGTAATAATTTGACAATAAGCAAAATTCTAAAAACTAATTTATTATTGTTTTTCTCAGTCAAATACCTCATCCTCTCTCCCAGTTTTCTAAGTAATTAAAGAAATCCTAGATTTATCTCTGGGTTTCATGAATTCATCCAAAGTTTGAGATGGCATATATGTTTGTCTAAGAAACACTGGTGAAAAGTAATTTATCAAGCTGATTTAAACTAACTAGGGAGCATATATATCCATAGGATAATAATAAACCAATTAACTACCATGTGTTTGTACAAATTGTGTTATGATTTGCACACATTCCATCATAACTCTGAGATACGATTGTCTTCATTTTACTGGACAATCAAACTCAGTTTTGGAGAGATGCTATGCACCTTGACCAAGGTTATTCAGTAAGAAAATGCTGGAGGAATTTGAATCAGATCTACTGACACCAAATATATCAGTTTTCTCACCATACCAAATATTGACCCAAGCCCCACTTTTACTTATCAATAAATCCTTAAAACAAGATGACACACTTTACCTTCAGGAGCTGCTACTAACTTATTCTGTGCCTTGGCAGAAGCTCTACAAATTTAACTTGTCATTGAAAATGGAAGAAACATTTTTTAGCCCAATAATGCCAAGTAAGTTTTCCCCTAATTATCGAAGGTTCATCAAAGTCTTAGCTCAAGTCTTTAACTGGACTTGCTATGTAGGCAACAGTTTCTTATGCTACATAATAACTATTGGTCTGTCGACAGATACCAAATATTTAGACATTACACTGGGAAAAGAATCTTGGCAGGTATAAAAAATCTGCATATGTTTAAACTTTGCCAATATTAAAAAATAATTAGCAATATTTATCTTCAGTGGTGGAATATTAATGAGTATTTTATTTACTAACAAGTTGAATATCAGACTTCAAAAATATTTAACACTTGGAGCAGAAATGAGTTCATTTAATTAAACCTTTTATCCAATGTGAGCCCCTGGCAGATATTCAGATTCTCCTTGCTTAATTCTAATGACTAGCAATTCACTCTTTCTTTGAATTTATGAGTAGGTCTGATTTTGTTGTTGTTGTTATTAGGTAATGCTATCATACCTATCCTTCCAACTTTTTCATATCTTAGCATCCTAGGATTTTCATATCCTAGTTTCACACCCTACTCAGAAAAAGAATATTTTTGAGCATCCTGTGGAAAGGCAATGGATGAAACCGGCAACAAAGGGCCCACCCAGCACCACCCAGGGCTGCAGGATCACAAACCAGCACATTTATAGGCAACGATGGTACATTTCTTTGCTGCCACCCACTGGTCAAAAAGACTGCCATTGATGATGGCTTGTTAGTGAATTTCCTGAAGAGATAGCCGTAATCAGCTGTACATTTCAGTACTTTCCTAAATTTGTCAGTTGCCAGCACCTATAAGAACATTTCTCTTATTTTCGTTTGAACATTTCTACCGTTTGAACCCACCCCGAAGGTAGACTTGCAAGAAAACCAGTCATTGCCTTTAGCAATATGAACATTAAGCCTGACTATTTAGACCTTTTGAATATTTCACAAGTTGCCTAAGTCTTTGAGTTATTCTTTTTCAGCTTAAAGTTGCCTAAGTTTGCAACTAAAAATCATATCTGATACAAAGCTGAAAGCTGACTCCCTGAAATTTTGATTCTTTATCCTAATTCTCCTATAAGTGGTACAATAGCTGTCCAATAGAAATTTACTGCTTTTTTCCATAACAAATATTTTAAGATAGCTCTTATAGCCTTCCTTTCCATTCCACCATACCACCACAGTTTGCAAGCCAAACATCATTGGTTCTTCTACCTGAAACCCACATAACTTGACTTCTAGACTCTTCAAAGGCATGGGTATGCTGCCCCAGGAATGCTGGGGCTTACGCCAACTCATGCTCAGGAGCTTATTTTGTCTACTGCAGAAATGTACTGCTAAATATTTTTAAATATAATATTTAAAAATTTACTGTCAGTCTGCCATACAATTGTTTGGTGTGTGTCCTTAGGCTCTAGTCTAGCAGTTCATTACCTTAGCCCACAAAGGTGGCTATAATCAAAAAGACAGCCAAGAATAAGTGTTTGCAAAGATGTAAAGAAATTGGAACACTCATGGCTATAGTCTCCTTGCACAAGAGTTTGGCAATTCCCCTAAATGTTAAACCTAGAGTTATCATATGACCCAATATTTCCACTCCTAGGTATTTAACCAAGAGAAATAAAAACATATGTCCACAGAAAACACGTACACAATTATTCACAGCAACATTATTCCCAATAGCCAAAATGTAGAAATGACCCAAAAGCCAATCAACAGATGCACTGTTAAATGAAATGAGATACAGCCATACAATGGAGTATTATTTGGAAACAAAAAGGAATGAAACAATGATGTATACTACAAGGATGAGCCTTGAAACACTATGATAAGTGAAACAAGCCATTCATAAAAGACCATATATTATATTTCATTTATATAAAATGGCCAGAATAGGAAAATCTATAGAGAAAGAAAGCATATTAGCTGTTTCCTAGGGCTGTGGGGTTTGGGGAGAATGGAAAGTGACTATTAATGGGCCCAGGGTTTCTTTTTGTGGGGATAAAAGTGTTTCAGAATTAGATTGTGGTGATGGTTGCACAACTGTGTGAATATCCTGAAAACCACTGAAACGGGTGAACTGCATGGCATGAGACTTACATTTCAATAAGCTGGTTTTTAAAAAGTTCACTCAGGATGTATACAATCATAAGATGTGGAAGTAGAGAAAACTATAGGGATGGTCTAACACAACTGAATTTTTATAAACATGGAAAAATGAGTGACTCAGTTATCCACTGTTATGTAACAAAATACCTCAAAATTTACTGGCTTAAAACTACAATAATTGTTTATTTTTGTCATCAATCTGCAACTATCAGTGGGGACAGACTGTCTTTGCTCCAGACGACATCAGCTGGGGCCACTTGACTGGGGGCTCAACTGCATATGGCTCATCGAAAAAGCTGGCAAGCAGGTGCTGGAGTCAGCTGGGAGTTCAGGTGGTGTTACGTGCTCATGGACTGTCTTTCCACAAAGCTTATATTACAAGCTGCTTGAGCATCTTTACATCATGGTGGCTGACTTCTAGGAATGAGCATCCCAAGAGAACCAGGTAGAAAGCATACTGCCCTTCATACCCTAGTCTTAAAAGTCACATGATGCCACTTCTGCCACAGTCTCAAGCCACTTAAACTAAAGAGAGGGAATGTAGAACCCATCTATCAATGGGAAAGCGTCAGACTCACCTCATAAGAAGCACTTGAGAGATGGGAAATAACAGTGTGGCCACTTTTCAACAATGCAACTGCCACAGTGAGTATTAGGGTAACTATATTGTGAAAATTCACCTGTTGTAATTTACCATACAGCACCATTTATGTAGGATCCACATTTCTAACAAAAACAACCTGTTCACTTCCTGTGTTGACATAAAAGAGTATTCATACTTTATGTTTCAGTGGTATAGTTTCAATAATAGGCTGTTTTAAGATACCTATTGATTTTGTAGAGTTTTCTTCTAAGAAAATGCTGCAAAATAAACCCTCAAATGAGCTGGGGACATAATACAGGATTTGTTACAGTAGCACTTATAGTTATTCAACAGCAATCCGTACAGCATTTTTATATGAAGATTCTATTTCCTGTAACCTGCAGATAAGATGGAAATTATTCCTATATACAGTTGTGGAGAAGTAAGCTTTCTATCTGTCAAAAACCTTCCACACAAATATAGTCATGTGCCACATAACGATGTTTTGGTCAGTGACGAATCACATATAAGACAGTGGTTGCATGAGATTAGTACCATATACCCTAGTTGTGTAGTAGTCTATCTCACCTAGGTTTGTGTGAGTGCTGTAGAGAAGGAAGAAATGTTCCTCTACCCTTCTGCTTCTTCCGGCTAGTCTAAGAATTAAATTGACATGAGACAGACTAACAGGAGAAAAACAAACAAAAGTTTAATTACATGTATACATGGGAGAAACCCAAGAAAAACGAGTAACTTGCTAAAATGGCTAAAGGCCCCACCTTAAGGACTTCCTATTTAAGGCTAAAGACGAAAGATGTTGGGGGTGGGGAGAGTCAGGGACTTCAAAGGGAAGGAAGGCAATTCATAGGTAAGTGAAAAGGAGTAAATGTTTGGAAAACAAGTGTTTGGTCACACAGAAACAGAAGAACACTGCGGGGAGCCCAACAAACAGGCTTTTCCAGGTTCCTCCCCGTCTACCACCTAGCTCATGTTATGCTAAGGTGATAGCTCACTTCCTGAGACAGGACAGATTTTTTAATCTGAATTCTTTTAGGGAGTTAATGGGGAGATAACAAGAAAAACTTCCTGAGTCTTTTGTTTCTTAAAAATGATCAGCCTAAAATAGTCCTCATGTTAAAGAGATACATGATGGATGGCAAACTTTGTTCCCCTTCAGCATGCTCTATGATATTTGCACAATGATGAAATCACCTAAAAATGCATTTCTCAGAACATATCCAGGTCATTAAGCAATGCATGACTGTATACTCAAGATGTATCTTGTTAAAAAAAGGCCAACAACAACAAAAACTCATATGTATATAACACATACATCACACCACCATTAAACAAACATACAAACAAACAGCAACTACAGAAATACTTTCTTCAAAATCTGTAATAATTAGAAGATTTTGATATGACAATATTAAGAGTTTCATCAAGTACAAATATGTGGAAAATCTCCCAAACACAAAGGAAATATAAGATAAGCAAATAAGAATAAGCAAATAGTTGGACTGCTCTAAATTCTAGGGGAAAGCATGTTTTCAAAGAGTTGTTGGAAATCATTGAAAGAGACATTCAACAAATAGGATACGTTTGGCATAACTGCATATATATAAATAGAAATATAAATAAATATAAATATATATAAATATAAAATAAAATAAATATATATAAAATATAAAATAAATATAAATAAATAAATATAAAAACTGCGTATAAACAGAAATAACTGCATATAAATAGAAAGGATTGGGTATTTGTGTGTTTTTTATGTGTGAAGTTGCTGATTCATGTATTAATATGGTGGGGTTTTTTTCTTTTAGCTGAAATAGGCGCACAGTCTAGTTCAAGAAAAAAAGACACATCTATATATTTTATTAATGAAGGATACATTTAAGTTACTATGCCTCATTTTAAACTTAAAATATCTCATTCCACCTGAGTCAATGAGTTTCGATTTGGGTTGTTTACAAGGAAATTGCAATTTGGAGGCCTGAGGATTCATCAAAGTAAATGGGCTAATTCTGAAATGATACGCAGGTAGCTCAGAGGGAAAGACACAGATCCAATACAACCATTACAATAAGGCTAAAAGGATGTGATCAATATAACCATGGAGAGGAGACCCTTGTGCCACCAACTACACTAAGGATTCTCATCACAATCAAGCAAAGCACTTACTTTTGAGCTAAAATAGAAGAGGAAACCGCAGTAAGTTCATTCATGAATTCATACCCTCAATGCAAAGACAGTGAATGTGTCCTCCGTGTCCCGCACTGCTCCAGGGGCTGGAGACAGAACAGTGAGGAGGGGAGACCTAGCCACAATCCTATTCCATAAATTAATCAATAAGGTTAGGTGTTTTTGCAGAAAAAAGTATTACAGCTGTTATTAATTATTATTACTAGCAATAGTAGCATTTAGTACTAAATCTAGTACTAAAATATGTCATTTATATTAAATTAAGTGACCAGAGTGTGGGGAAAGTTTTCAATATCAGGTTTCCACACAATCCAGAAAAGCTCCCAGTATGGTAATTTCTTACCTCCAGTCCCCATAAAGGTGGTGTGCAGCATTATTAAAGCCACGTTTTTGGAAGGCATTTCTATGGAGGGTTGAGATGCTGTTCCTGATATAAGCAAAGTTCCCAAAATAGGGACAATTTACACTCTAGATTATTGATTTTAAGAATAAGTTGCCTCTGGCTTTAGACAGGAGGTGTACAGCAGGCAATTTCAGGTCTCTGACAAGTATTCAGAGTGCATGGTATTATTTATTAAAAGTATCTGCATTAGCTAATAGGTGGACTGGGTACAAAGCTGATCTTCTGTTTGGGTAAAGGGCTTCTCCCCTGTTGTGAAGGTGGTGGGTGCAAGCACTGACAACAGGGCCACAATTGTATTTCAAAAGCTTGGAACCAACTCAAAGATTTAAACACCTGTGGTTGATACCTCAGAGTTTTACCTCCCAGAATAGAAGAGACGGCAGGGTCAAAATTGTGCATGGAACTGCTTGTACTTGTCTACAACTAAGGACTAATTTAGATTGACTTTCATGTCATTTTAACTTTTTGTTTGATTTTGGTGAGAAAGATTGACCCTGAGCTAACGTCAGCTGCCAATCTTCCTCTTTTTGTTCGAGGAAGATTGTCACTGAGCTAACATCTGTGCCAATCTTCCTCTATTTTGTATGTGGGATGCCACCACAGCATGGCTTCATGAGCAGTGTGTAGGTTTCCACCCAGTATCCAAACCTGCAAACCTCGGGCCACGGAAGAGAAGCCTTCGAACTTAACCAGTATGCCAAGGAGCTGGCCCCTTGTAATTTGAATTTTGAATTTTGAATATCACTTGTTCACCCAGTAGACCTTCCAGAATGTGTAAGCTGCAAAATGCATCCCCACATAACTAAATCTATTGACTTGTCGAATGAAGCTTTTGAGTATTAGCTACCCAAATGCCTAAGAGTACCTGTCAATGTGATTTTTGTTTGTTTCGTTCTTGTTGATATCGAGTCCTTCTTTCTCCTAGTATACCAGGCATGTGGTCCAGCTGCTTCTGGAGATCATGACTCGAATGTGAAAGTAGGAACTTGTCATCAGTCAAAAAGGAGGATGCTGATCTTCACTTTTCTACGGCCGCAGACCACCTAGCTGGCTCATGTAGAGCCCCGGGCATGAATTCGCACATTTCTTTAATGACTGTAGCCGAGTGACAGCAACTTGAATATGATCGATGGGCTGCCTCGAGCATGTTTACTGTGTTGCTGATGCATGCTGGAGATAACTTGCATCCCAGCCACTGACTTTCACAAACAGGAATATTTGAGGAAAGCAATATGGCGGTATTTAACCCACACTATTGCCTTTGTACTACATTTTCTCTACAGGCAGGAGGTGCATAAGTTCCCTGAAGTCTTTTTGTTTGGAGTCGCATTAATGATTCCTTCAGATTCCAAAATTATATTGCAGATGAAATTGATGGAAAGTTACTCACCTCCCTTTCCCTAGTTAAATAAGAGTTAGACACGCATGGACACCATTTAACTTGACCTCAGCAAAACTTCAGTCATAGAGAAATTTTTCTCTTAAGTAAAATATTAGACAATATATTGCAAGCCCATTATTATACCTAAATTATGAGACAGTGTAGCATAATGAAAAGAGTACTGGATTCAGAGTAAAACCATCTACTTTCTCATTTACAATTGTAAATTGCACAGCAATTTTCTACATGGCTTTAGGTAGGTAAACTGAGTATTTTTTAAAGTCTGAGTTTCTTTGGTCATAAATTGAACATATTAAACAAAATAATTACTAAAGAAAAAAGTCATTATTTAATTATACATTTGATAAAATAAGTTTCATGTATCTATTTTATGGATATATGTAACATATAATTGGTTAAAATACATACAATTTTAAAGAAATTTAATTTCTGTCCTTTTTGAAAATGTTTTTGTTCTTTTGAGATATTATTTAACACTGTTTCCTTGTTCAATGATAGCTCCTCTGTTTATCTTGACTATTTCTACCATATTTGGTTCAGTTTCTCTGAATATTGAACATATTTTCCCCATTTACTCCCTCTAGAATGTTCTATTTAATTTCCTACTCTGTGCAAACCCTTGTACAGGGCACTGACTATCCTGTTTCGTATGTCCTGTCTGCGGCTCTTATCAGCAATTAATTATGACATATTTTCCCAGTGAATTTGTAAGAGTCCTTAAACTCTCAAAACTTTGCTCCAGGCTGCCTCTGTCAAAGTAGACCCAATGATTTATGTACAAGAAAGTATGACATGTCTTTTTTTTTCATTCTGAGAGAATTAATCAACCTAAGTGATCAACAAATGTGGAAAAGTTAAATAAAATTGTAATATTAAATAATTTACAGTGTATTTATACAGCCATTAAAAATGTTTCAAAATAATATTTAGTGATATGAAAAAATATTCTTGATATAATGTTATATGTACAAAGAAGTATAAATATTTATAAAGGAAAATAAAAATTTTATATAAATAATTATGTAACCATATAAATATCTTAGAAAGAGATCTTGCCAAATATTTGCAACAACTTCTAGCTGCACTATTATCCTCAAATTAAATTTTCATCTTTATTCCTTTCTGAATTTCTGAGCTTTTCTACAATGTACATGAATTATTTTATAGTGGAAAATTCACAAAAATTATTAAAACATAACATTTAAAATGTTCAATGTGATTTCATATGTGAATATTTAACAATGATTCTAAGGATAAATATGAAAGAGGCATTAAAAATGCAATATAATGTCATGTTACAAAACTCCACATATTAAGAGTTTGTCTTCTAATTTAGCATATAAAAGCTTAGTCTATTTTTATTTTCCCATCATACCATCCAGTCTCCTAAAAACCCAACAACCAATACCTTCAAAGAGGAAAGAGAAAACAGCAACCAAATGAATTAATTATTAGAATAGAGTTGGGGGTTATTAAAAAGATGAATAAGTGTATGTGTCTTGAGAAGAGTTACAACCAAAATTTTATGGGCAAAATTAAGTTTCAGGAAAAAAGTCAAAATATCTTAGAAGAAAGAATAGAAGAGACATAAGGGAGCATGGGGGTGGGTGAAGGAGGAAGGGAGATGATCTATCCACACTTGCAGAATTATCCACCATGACTAGAACTCCTAGCATGAATTGTCAAGATCTTACACAAGTGGTTTATGACCCTTGTTTCTCCCTGATCTCTAGTTTCAATCATCACTTTTGTGATGCAAAAGATCCACAAAGAAACAGACCCACATTGGTCCCATCAGTCTGGTGCCACATGACCATTCCTTTCCTTCCTACTTGGAACTCCAGAATTCTACATACACCACTTACTTTCTTTCTTTGCCCTAGTGGAAGTCTAAACACTCAGTTTGGTCAGTCTCCCCATCCTGTGTATACGATATTCATATGGCTTTCTGATCCTTGCTGACTCCAGCTCCACCCCTTCCTTGTTATGAACTATACCATCTAGCAGGACCCCGTTCTTCAGAGTCCAAGCTTGCACCTTCATATCTCAATCCACATCTTGAAAGAGACAATCACTGCTCCTAATATAGTCTATGTTCTATGAATGAAAATTAGGGGAAAATCATGCATTCTTAAAATTTTCAGTATGCATCGCCTTGTAACAAGAAATAAATTCAAAAATCATCAATCAAGTAATTCTCATTTTGATTGTGATACATAGAGAGAGTTCAACTTGTGGCACTATGATATGTATAATTCTTTTCCTCTCTGACCAAATGAATATAAAGTTCACTAGTCTTTGCAGATAATCTTTCTCTATCTTCCTGACCTTTCCTAAAGGTGTTTTAATTTCCTCTTTTTCAAGGGTGATAATTTCATCACTACTTTCATAAAATGCTTTTCCAAAATACAGTTTTCAAACTGATTCATAGTTATAGGTTATTTTCCACATTGTCTTATCAGAAACTATTGTTGCACATTATAGTGACACTAATAATGCTGCAAGATTTTGCAATGATATGTGGCACTGGAAGAATACTAATTAAGGGAACATTTTATAATGTGCCCTTTCCCAATAATATTATACAAAGCGAATGTGCTTTTAAAATTATAAATATAGAGGCTAAATAAAAATAAAGGCATACTATTCTCACACATGAGTCAATGTAAAAGATCAAGATTTCTTTAGATTTCAGGTAAGATGAATCTTTTAAAATGCTTTTTTAGGGCCTCCATATGACAGGACATATGTGAAGGACTCTGAAGTAGTTTTGCTCACAGTGGGAGCTCAGAAATGCCTTTACTCCTGCTTTCCTCTACTAAGTACAATAACAAAAATGATTAAAAGCAAGAGAACTTCTGTTTTGCTACCTAGAAACCATTGATATCCTAAATAACGGTACTAAAAAATTCCTCTAAAATCAAGACTACGATTTACAATCCTCGTGGAATTTAAAGAACAAGAGAAATTACTGCAACAATAGGCTGTCTAGGGTTACAAATGCTGTCAATTTTCAGGAATGTGTTTATCGGCATAAATCATTTGGAGTTTTATACTAAATTGACTGGAGAGTTTTCTTAAAAGTTCATCTACAACCTTTTGGTATTTTACAACTTTAAATATATGTTTGTCGTATAGTTTTAACTTCATTGCTAACTACTTGAAGGCAAATTCCAATCCGTGTATCACCCAGGGGAAGCACAGTTCTACGCACACAGTAGAGGCTTGATAAACACTACTGAATAAATGCAAGGAGAGGACACATTTTCATAAACTATCATACACCTAAAAAGTTTCCATTTAATCCACTCATTATTAAATGTACTTGGTTGGTAGAATTATTACAGAAAACACCTTTATCTGAGCCATAATAATTTACAAAGATCAATGAACTATATGAGCTCTAAAGGTTTTAAAAATGCCCCAGTAATCTCTATAGTTTATGTAAGATCCTTTAGACGACAACTTTTGAAGTATGTGATGATCATATGAAATTCTAATCAACTAAAAGGAAAAAATATTATTTTGAAACAAGTATATTTTTAGAAGTGTCACGGTTTTCTTAAGAGCAAAGTAGTACACGTATTCATTTAAGAGAAAATACAAAGACCAATGTTACATAGTATGAGTGAGTGGAAATTATTGCCTAATGTTACAGACCAACATTACAAAATATTTTTTTAAAAGATGAAAACACACAAATGAAGATCAAAATACTACTCTCAGGCAAATCACAAGCAAACATGTTCGTATTCCTTGCATTCATGATGCAGCCTCATGTCTCTCCTCCACGGAGGGTGATTTGAGTCACTGCTCACTCTCTTTCTTATCACCAACAATGTTCTGTCATTGTCATCACTCTCACACCAGCTTTCAGAGTCCACAACACGCTTTCTCTCTCTTTTCTTGTTTTGATCTCATTTCCCAGAGTCATAACTCAGGTCTTGACATTAACAATAATCACTTTCAAATTCTTGATTTTAAGCACTTGGTTCTCAAGCTATCACTATCTATACAAACTCACTCCATGAACCCATTATCTCCACCAATTTTTCTCTTTACCCTCTTTCATTCAGTGTTGGTTCCAATATCCATGATTATAATCACTCTCTTACATCTCTCACCTCCAAAACCCTTCCCTCTGCACCTCAGCTCAGTCCAACTCTCCACAGACTCCAAATAGACTCCAACTCGAAACAAGCTCGCTGTGCCTATCTGATGACAGCAGAAGAGAAATACCACACATTTCCAGAACCAAGCCATCAGCCTGCCTGCCACCATGTTCTTTGCCTTTCTCCTGATCTCACAGATGAAATGCCTTTGTTCCAAAAGCCATTCCCTCCACAGGTACACTGGATCCTGTTCACTCTCATCTACCTGATGACTTTTCCTCTGAAATTATTCCCCCTCTCTCAAGCATTAATTTCTCCTCATGTGGGTCATTGCCATCATAAGAATATCTCCCATTCTTAAAAAAGAACCCCTCCACCCTTCTCACCCCTTTAGCCACCACATCATTTTGACTCTTCTTTGTGATGAATGGTTATCAATCACCTTTCTTGGTTATTTGTTCAAAATATGTGACTGGAATCATCACATGTCCGATCTCTGTCCACACCTCCTCTTCTGGTAAAAGACACTCACTTACGGGAGAGGAAATGGGACTGGGTGACTCTCTTAAAGCCCCATAGGACAAGAGACTTGATAACTGTTGGAAATGAGACAGATGTGTCTGAAATACAGAAAATTACTCATAGCATGTAGCATAAAAGCATGGTTCTATTTATGTTAATATAAAAGTGTAAAATTCACCAGTTAAAAACCAATTGAGATGGGAAATTAGAATAAACAAAAAAATGAATGAACATCTTTTCATTGAGCTATCCATGGCTGTTGTGTTCAAGGACTCTAGGACTCAGCTTATAAATATCTCAGTCATGCCATACACGCTACCAGGGACATATCTCATGACTTAGGCTTTGGCACGACTTAAGTATTATTCTATGGTTATGAACTAGAATTTGTCTCTATGCAATATTAACCACCTACCTAAGAACTTAAGTTCTTCATCTCAATAACAACTTATTCCAATGAACTCTATCAGGCTTAGTGTTCTTTATATATACATTTCCTTTATTATTCTTCATTGTGCTTTGCCTATATAAGGTGCTTAATACATTTAATGAATGAGTAAATAAATTATGTAACCTAGTACATGGCAGTCAGCTCAGAATATATGCCTGCTATGACAAAAGAAAGATTTCTCTCCTGCAGAACTGATGTCCAAGGAGACAGGACTAGAGCAGTACATAAGTGTGATGCCATAAAATTTCTTACTTGAAATTCCATAGACTAATAAATAGGATTTTTGGTCAAGAAAGTTACTTCTCATTAGCACCTAACGAGGACCAGGTAAATGATATTCTTTAAGTGAACAAACTATAAACATATTGTGCATATAATTATTAAGAATCATAGAAGGTATTACTTTTTTTTTAATTTTTAGTGAGGAAGATTGGTCCTGAGCTAACATCTGTTGCCAATCTTCCTCTTCTTTTTTTTTTGCTCAAGGAAGATTGTCGCTGAGCTAATATCTGTGCCTATCTCCCTCTACTTTATACGTGGGACGGCTGTCTCAGCATGGCTTGCTAAGCGATGCATAGGTCCACACCCAGGATCTGAACCAGATTCCCTGGCCACCAAAGTAGAGTGCACAAACTTGACCGCTATGCCATTGGGCTGGCCTGCAAAAGCGTTAACTTTTAAAGTCACTTTTTCTTAATATCAGATAATACTTTAAAAAATATATTTAACTTATCTTTAACTCCATAGATGATAGTTTATACCTGAGAAAGAGAAAGGAAGGACACATTAAGAACAATTTAGGACAAAAATTCCCCAGTGAAGGAAGAGACTAGCTGTTTGCATCTGGCCACACTGAGAAAGTCCATGGATTTCGCTGCTTGTTAACTCCTGCCTTCACATGGGCAGACACCATGCATAGGACCTGACACCCAAGCCTCTGATTCAGCTTCAAGTTGTTCTATCTCAGCTTCCCATGACAGATTTTCATTCCTCCTCACATTACTTATCTGCCACAAAGAATCTCCCTTTTGCTGCCTAAAAATGAACAATGAATCTATTTTAATTATTAGAAAAAACTCTTCACAATTAAGTTTTTATTAAATTTTCATCAAGGATTCAGAAAGGCGATTTTATTTACAGTAATATATTTTTGCTTTAAGCAGCTCTTCATTCTCTCAACTACAGACATCACTATTTCAGTGGAAGGAATAATCCCCATTATCCAAACCCAGCTAATACTCATACTTCCGTCTAATTGTAAACACAGTGATAAACAATGCTAACAGCTTGACTGATTTCCTTCTATACTTTTCCAGAAAGTCGTAGACAGGTACAAACAAAACATATTTATTATTTAGTTTAAAAACGGGATAATATAATATTATGTCATTTCCTTTCTAAAATCCTCATGGATTTTTTTCAAAGTTTAGACATACAGCTCCAACTCCTTTTTACTAATAATTAAGTAAAAAGGATCTATCTTTTATATAAAGGATATATTAATGTTTTCAACTCCTAACCAATCAGTATTGCTCCATTTTTTACTATCCCAAGTAATTTTGCAATAAATAAAATAATTTTGCAAAAAATGAGTTTTCCAGGTCACTCATTTTTATAGAAGATATGTCTAACCATGACTAGTAAAAGGCTATGGAACATTTCAAATGCCAAATCACAGAACCATATCATTTGACACAAAGACTTCAGCAATACACAATCCCATTTGGAACGAAAAAGAGCGTGAATTCCTCAAACCTTAACCCTTAGCTAGCTCACAATATATACTATTTTTTTAATGTTTGTCTACTTGGTACCCTAAAGAAAACTACATTTTCATTTTGAATTTTGTCTCTAATTAGTACATTAGGGTGAAAAAAATTTACATATATTCATTGCTTGTTCGCATCTTTCTTCTATGAATTTTCTGTTTATATTTTTTGTCTAGTTTTCCATTCTTTGTTTCTCTTTTTCTCATCAACATTAGGAAGTTTTAATATATTAATTATATTAACACTTTGTT